>NC_073692.1:197705842-197780842 GCF_029784155.1 Uranotaenia lowii
CCTCAAACCCCATAATGAACTGGTCGGCTCAATCTTCCCTTGCCCCATCCATTTATTCTCTGCCTGGTCGCATAATAAAAACCCTTGATAAGATGTGATAATTGATTGATTACACTCAACTGATAAACACTCGAATAGGCTCACAATATGGCATATTTATTCCACCAAATAAGTGGACTCGAACTCGCGCAAATCGGCTCAACAGACAACTGACTTGCCAAGTGAGCTATATCAGAAGCCCACTTTAATGGATATTTTTGGAAATAAAAATCAAATTAAATTAGTTGATATTTGATGAACTAAGTGTAAGCATTCGAGATTGCACGGTTTAATCAGAGCTCGGATTATTTAAGAAAAAAAAATAAGAAAAAAACTTGTCCGGTCCGGTCGCCAGGATATCAAACGAAAATTCCCGGATTTGTCCACAGTATCCCCAGCAAACATTTTCGTGGGTACATCTCAACAAACTTTTTTTTTACGTTTCATATACATTATAGAATCATCGCATAAAACTCTAAAAACAGTTTTAACCTACCAAAGTTGAGCCAATATACATACATATTTTTAACTTCTGGCTCAAGCGATAAAAATTATACAAATTGGACGATATTCAACACCTTATTCGGACGCCCTGAAAGTATGAGAGAGAGCGCTTTTAGAGAGAGAATACAACAAGGTTGTTTTCTCACTTGAATCCCGCGGGGGAGAACAAATTTGCAAACATGGCGACTTTTTATCATATCCGATTTATACCGACTTTAAGTAACTATTTTTACGACTGTTTACTTATTTAGTCGGAATTGCGATTCTCATTAACACTGTTAACGGTTTGAACTATCAAATGATTCATTTTTATTATGTCTGTGTAAATAAAAAAAAAATTGTAGCTTTTTCCATTGAAAAAAGTTTTCGAACAAATTTTTGGAATTGTAAAGTTGAAATTAAAAGCCGCTGCTGTTCATCGATAATTTTTTGAATAAAAATTCGCTTCGATTTTTTTTGGTGAAATAAATGGAGCATAGAATGAGCTGATTTTTTGAAAAACTCCTGAATTGTCCTGACTTTGGAAAATGTTTTTTGAAATGTCCGTCCCAAATTGTCCTGATTCCCAAAATATGTCTTAATGTTTATTGAATTTGCATATTTAATGATGAAACTATCAAACAAATCTGTAATAAGATTGGTAAACCCAGGGCTTGTGATATAGCTCAGTTGGCATGTCTCCTGAGCCAACCCTGGTCGAGTTTGCCCGGATATTTCCCATTTTTTAATGTAAGTTTTGAAATCCGATGCCTGGACTTTGCCGGGTTTCTCCGTGATAATTCCAGGAAGAATCCTGTCATTTAAACCGCAAAACTCTTAAAAAATTCGAATATTGGGCTTCTTAACATAAGAAGAACCAAGGCAAAGAACCGGGCAAAATCCGGACACAAAAAGTGAGAAAAATGAAAAAGATTCTTTTTTACAAAAAATGTTTGAGGACATGTTTCGCTAAAACAAGTTAATAACAATTTTTGATTTGACGCAAAACCGTAAATTTTGTAAACTTAATTTTAGTTTTAGGTTTGGATTTTTCTAAAATTATGGAATAATGCGGGCATTTTTTCCTCGATTTTCAAACAACTAATCCAGACCGGGCGTTTTCAATTCTTTTTCTTCGAAAATCCGGGCAAGCTCAGTTTTAAACCGGGCAATCGGCAAAACTTGCTTTGGAGCCGTTCTATTTTGTAAATTTTATTAGTTTTAGTTAGATAATAATGTCAAAATAGATTTTTCATGATTCAATAATTTTAATTTATGTTTGGTGTTTATGAAATTAGTTGAAAAATGTTTTTTTTTTGTTTCGATTATAGTCGTTGTTCTGGAACGAACGAGCCACTGAACCACCCTAATATGCGAAAAGGCCCAGTAGCAACATGGCGATGCTGCGCGCATTAACGGATGTAATGCGCGCCAAAAACATTCGGGTTTTCCTCGGGTCTCGGGTTTTCCAAAGGGTCGAGACAAATTTAGCCCCAGGTTAGGCCTCTTTTCCATCCAACCACCAGCAGAGATGGTAACACAGTCAGAGGCCCGAGCGGCCAAGTCAGAGGCCAGCATGGCCATAGTCAGATGCCCAGAGAGGCAAGAGTTTGTGTCGGAAATCCTTGTAGTTCTAAGTTGTAAAGTTAGTAAAAATACAGTCCACTATTTGTAATATGTTTGAAAGGATGTGTGCGGTTATTAATCGAAGGAAGAAAGGTCTGAACAGTCGTTTTACCATCTTTATGGCATTCGCGACTTAGTTGAAAAATGTATGTATGTACAGAAAGTTTGGCAACTTGTAATTCCTGAAGAGTGTCAAAGTAGGCTACAGTTCAGGAAGGAACTAGGAAGGAACTACTTCTTATAAGGTTTATTTCGAAGTCTTTCATTCCGACCGTAAACTAATTTTTTTGCAAGTAATCTAAAGGATGTTTTGCAAAACCACTGTTTTGTCATAGAAAAATGATTTGTGCGAAAATTTGAACCAAAATCCCAAAAATAAATCGAAACCACAGGTTGAAAACCTGAAATACTACTTATCTAAGGGACCATTCAAATATTACTTAACGCTTTTAGGGGGTAGGGAGTATAGCAGTTTTTTACGCTTTGTGAATTTTGCTCAGAAATTTTGAGACGAATGTGTTACGTAGAGGGGAGGGGGGGTTGAAAATGCTCCAAAATTGCGTTACGTAATATTTGTAATGTAATTTTTTCTAATAAATTGAAATCCACCGTCGTGTTAGACCAGAGACAACTGGGTGGATTGTTATTTCACCCTTATCACCCAAGAAATAACAGGCATAATTTCGTGTAAATCAATTTGATGAAAAAAAAAAACAAATAACTGGAGTGAGGTTAGCAGACATTTAAATTTGATGTGAGTATTACATGAAAATTGATGAATTACTACAGGAGTCAGACTCATTACAAATAATCCTACATTCGTGAAAAAGTTATTTTGATCAATAAACTTTTTGAAAAGATAAATTCTTATACAAAACTGCACATCTTTAGCATAAATCTGTCAAATGATCTGAAACTTTGAGCGTTTTTCAAGTGCATTTTTAAGCTCCTTATTGATTTTCATGATGTATTAAATTGATCAACTTCCAAGTGAGACACAAAGCAATAATTTTTCAACTGATATTTCCTTTATAGGGGTAAATCAGGGCATATCGCTTCCTATTATATTTTCATCAGTACATAATATAAAAAAAATGATTTTTAAAGGACCTTTTAGTTCGTTTAAATGGAATTTTAATGACTTAAAATTTCAAGCTGCTAGGACATATAAAGAAAAAAATCCCATAAGTGGGTAAATACCCAGCAAACATTTTTGTAGGTACATTTCTCAACCAACTTTGCTATACGCTTCATATACATTATAAAATCATCTTATATAACTCGAAAAAACAGCATTTACGTACTAAAGTGGAGGCAATATACATACATATTTTTAACTTCTGGCTTATGCGATAAGTGTTGCAAAAATAGGACGATATACAACACCTTTTACCGTACATCCTGACAGCATGCGAGAGAGCGCAAGTTTTGCTCTCAATGCATGCAAACCGTTGCCAGCGACAATATTTGCTGCTTCTCTCATTGGACAGTTTAACCAAACGAACCCTCTGTTTTTAGAAATCTGATTGCACTGCTAATCGCAGAGAGAACAACAAGGTTGTTTTCTCACTTGAATCCCGCACGCGGGAGACAAATTTGCAAACATGGCGCAAATTTGTCATATACGAGTCGGTAGACTTTAACTAACCATGTTTACGATCATTTACTTGGTTTGGTAGGAATTACGATTCGAATTAACATTGTTAACGAGTTGAGCTGACATTTCTAATGCGATGTTATGTTTGCTGGGTACAGTCAAAAAACACTCCATTCAGATAGCTCCGGACAAATCCGACGACAGATTTGAATTCCTGCAAAAATTTCTCTTAAGATGTCATGGGATATCGGGTCCAAATTTTACGCCCATTTGTATGGACGACCCCCTTCAGATAGGGCCGTCTCCAAATTGGATTTCATTTGAACTAGAAGTTTACATAACAAGCTTCCATGCCAAAAGTCAGCTCCATAATCGCGATGTTGGCCGAGTCTTAAAAAGGCTTTTAAAATGTGCAAAAATCGGATAACTTTAGGCACAAATTTGCCAGTGCAACTATTGGGCACAGATAATCTGTTTTTAATGATTTTTTTTTTCATTTAAATTTCACTTTTTAGAACATTTGAACTTTTGGATCTTGTCGACCAAACATGTATGAATAATTGACAGAAAAAGTCGAAAGAATTCGGGTTGAATGACTAAATTACTGCATTCAAACCAAATTCATGTGCTTAGCTGTGCAATAATTGGCAAATCACCCTATTTGAACACATGCTCAAAAGATGCTGTTCCCTAGTTCTTTATTCAAAAAATTTAAACTGTATTTGGTGAATTTTTTCTTCATATTTGCAGAGTTTTATTTATATACCTTCACGTCCAAAAGAAACAAACATTTTTTTTAAATATATGGAAAATTGCCAAACACAACAACTTAAAATCGTGGTTTCTCGATATGAGCTTTTGTGCATCTCTACCCCTTTCGCTTCAAAGACCTCAAATGAAAGAATAAGAAAATTCCAAAAATCGGTTGTCACGTGATTTTGAAAAATATTTAAATCTACAAACCTTGTTCGAAAAATTTTAAGCCATCTGCAATCGTTATAGCTTTTCTGTTTTTTATAGACCATCAGACTGAATCGATTTTGAGTCCTTTTTAAATTTCTTAATCCCTGGGGTCTAAAAAGCTTTGTTTTGATTCAAAACTCATCCGTGATTTTTTTTCAGAATTTTTTAGGTGATGTTTACATGAGTAAATTTAAACTTTTTGGTTTGTATGGGAAAATTGAATATTTTTTTACTGAAAAATTATCATCAATTTTGTTTCTTCTAACGGGTTATGTGTCAGTTTGTGCCAGTCCTAAGGAAAATCTCCGCAGAACAACTTTGTCGAAGACCTTAAATTTCGTAGCTTATTCGGTACAAACATTATTAGCTGTTTAATAGGGGTATGTCTTTTGGCATTGAAACACAAAGGAAATGTGGTCATGTAATACCTCTCTTGGCATCCAGCAGTGATGTCAATTGAATTTATTGTTTTTAGACGCCAAAAGCCGCCATACCCCTGTTAAACAGCTAATAACTTTTTTGGCAATAAAGCTACGAAGTTACGGTCTTTGACAAAGTATTTAGCGGAAAATTACTTTTGAAAATTTTAAAAATTGGCACAAAAACCGTAAGCAGGCTCGGCTCCACAGAAGAAACAAAAAAATTTTGGATTTTTCAGTAAAAAACAATCAATTCTCCTATACAAACCAAAAAGTTTAAATTTACTCATGTAAATGTGACTTAAATATTCTGCAAAAAATCATGGATGAGTTTTGAAAAAAAAAAAACGAAGCTTTTCAGACCCCAGGGCTTGAGGAATTCAAAAATGACCCCAAATCGACTCAGTCTTATAGAACATTGCACATTGATATCGATTGAAAATAAAAACAAACAAAACAACTGATGTAATTTTTTTTGTTGATTACTCCACAATTATGGGCAGAATTGAAAGTTTTACGTTTAGGAGTATAGAAATTGAATATATCCCATTTGTAGTTGAGGGATAAGAAATCAGTTTGCAGAGCTCTGAACGCTAGATTCCCAAATTCAAGATAGATTGATTATCAATATTTTATTTAGATTGATTTTAAAATTAACAAAAAAATCTAAAAATCGAATTGAAGACTAATCCAACACTACTCTGAATTCTTACTTCATAGTTGAAAGTTTTGAACACAAAATCGAAAAATGTTGATAATGACAGTAACCCTGTGAGTTTTTATTGATAGATTTTGTTTACTCAGAGCTCAATTGAAAAACTGAATTTTTTTAAATTGTAGCCATAGATTTCTAATTTTCAATCCGGGTAAGATTTGCAAATCAAGAATTGTTGAATAACCATCACATCAATCACCTGAACCAATTTTTTTGCGTGCAGACATTTGATGGAATTTTTTGTTAAGATATAGGGTGTTCCTAAAACTTAAATTCACAAAAACAAATTGTATTAAGGAACTTTAAAATTCAAAAGCAATTTCTACTGAAACATCTTGAAAGTCATTTGTACCATGAGCAAAAACCGTTCAAGTAACATTTGTTAAAATCCCAGAAAAATATACAAACATTTTCAAGTACAGCTTGAATTTACAAATTTTTTGATTGAATTGGAATGCAAAGTTTGGTTTAAAAAAAAGGAAGAAAAAAGTATGTTTAGCTAATTTTGCATCCAATAACTATGATAAGATCACTCATTTTCGAGGGGAAGAAAGGCACTCACAAAGTTTCCAAACATATTCCAAAACAGTAGAGTATCTGAAATGCAACTCACTCACTCACTAGAAACTCGAAAACTTCGTGTCCAAGCTAGGTTTCGAGCTAATCTTTCCTGCAGTCTCACCGTTAATACTCTCAAACACCCCCCAAGAAAATCCTTGGACCAAACGAGGAAAGCAGTTCACCCACCCACTCACCAGTTGGCTACTCAAAGAGAACTCAAACCCACCCACAACAGCAGCCCGAACTGTTCCACTAGAGCCCGTCATAATCGTGTCCTCGGGAAGTGACGGAAAATTAAGAGATCCTTCATCAGCCAGGCAGGCACGCAGGCAGGACACCCACTCGAGCGACACGACACGGCTCCGGTTTTTTTTCCTCACTTGACAGACACGAATAAAGAGCCAAAACCAGCCAGAATCGTTACTCAGAGGACCAGGACGTGGTTTGGTTTTGTTGAATCAGTTCGGTCGAATCACTCGTGACGAACGGTGTTGCTGAAGAGAGTTTTCCACCGGTTTCCGACTCTTGGTTGCAAGTCCTAACTTCCGCACGACGACCGAGATTCACGATTCCTGGCACGCGGCGCTTGTTTTGTTGAGAAATTTACGTCGTCGTCGTCGTCGACATCGAAGTCCTTCGGTTTGGTCGTGGGAAAATACGCTCGTTAAAGTCCTTCCTTGTGAACTGTGCCGTGTTGTGAAGCAGATTTAGATATTGCCATTCTTTGCCGTTTCGTTCCGTTTCCGGTGCGTGGGCGACGTATTAGTTGGTACTGACTGGAGCAGAACATTTATGTAGAGAGCTCCGTGTATGATGTTTGGAAAAGTAAACGTTGCTGTTTCTCGGGTTTCCTTCCTTCCTCAAGGGGATTTGCCAATTGCCTCTAGGGGAAGGGACATTTGTGGGGGAGGGCGGGTTTGCGATTGTGAATGTGGGCCGCCAGCTCGTTTAGTTTCGTTTATTTAGTGTGGAACTTTTGTTGGCCGAGGGTAATTGTTTCCATCCATTCGGAGTTTGCTTTGGCGGCCAAACCAAGCTGTTGTTGGATTAGTGTGTAAATAAACCCCTGAAGTGTGTGGAAGTGGAGGGATTTGGAAACAGCAGCAGAGTGATAGAAAAACGATTGTGAAATTGAAACCAGCGAGCGTCGAGGTGGATTGATCAATTTGTGAGGCGCCGAGAAAGAATGTCTTCCGATTTGAGCGACTATAAGTGGAAAGTTGAGAGTTTGATTGTTTACATCCTAGTGAACTACAACTGTAAGTGGCATAACTAGGATATGTCGATCGATTGGAGCGAAGTGTCAGACTTTTTACATAAACAGTTTGGCGAGCAACAGCTGGTATTCGGAAGGCGAGATACGCAATGCGAGGAAATGCTATCGTCGGCACTGCTTAAACGCGTGTCACTATCGAAGGTGCGATTTTTTTCTCGGTGTTCTTTAATCAAATTATTTTGTGTATCTTTAAAAATTATTGATAACTATATCCCAAAAAGTAGCGACTATAAAAAAGGGGTAAATTGCATGATGAACCGTTTTGGATTCTTTGAACAATAATAATGTGTTCAGTAATCTAAGTGAAGAAAAACCAAAATATGAAAAATCACACAATATATTTTGAAAACTATTATCGAAATAGTTAGTGTAGTTTTTTCACAAAGACTTTATCATAATAAAACTTGAGGGATTGCTTTTTTATGTAGAGTGTTTTCCTGCATACAGTCCAGATATAGTTTTAATTACACTAGTTTACAGCATATTCAAACTAAGTAAACTGAAGATAATTTTTAACGTTGAATCCGGAAATAATATTCAAAAGAAAATCTTTGTAGAAAAGTTTTTAAGAGATTTTAAAGAAATTTAAGAAGAAGGAAAAAAGGAGTTGTACTATATCCAAATATTTCGAATTGCCCAATATCATATTGAAGTCTAGTTTTGCATATTGAAGGTGTATAATATTGCTATCTATCATCTGAACTTTATTTTTGTGTGAACGATTAACTGTATTCATTATATATTTGAGTTTGTTGTTTTTAAACACGATAGTAGAATTTTAAAAATTTTATTTTCTATTGTCCTAAAATGTCAATTTAAAACAAAAATTATAAAGGTTTATTTATCAAAATCCGTAAAAAATATAGAAGTTATGGTTACTTAACTACAACAGAAATGTTTGAGTTTTCGAATAATTTAACGAACTACAGTGTTCAGTAGAACGTATAATCCCAAGCAACCCAAAATTCCCTTAAAAAGGTTTCATAGAAGTTTAATCAGCTGTCATTTCTGTATGAAGAGAATGCTAATCAGCCCAAAATTTAAGTTTCTGAAGCTACTTTCAAGTTCGTTTAGGTGGCTGTAGAGAATGCTATTCAGCTTCTAAGAGAATGTCAAAAAACTTCAACGCGCCGAAAAAATCCGGTTGGCAGATTGCTCTGACATCCAGATGACAGACTGTTATGTTGCCGGCCTATAATGGTCTATCTCATTGATTTTAATTATATTATCTTGATTACAAAAGCTACTTACGCCAAGAGAATTGAACCGCTGGTCTCGAGGTTGCAACCCAAGTAACAATTTTAGCTTTATTATGGTCAGCAAAATTTCGTTTGGACTATAGCATAAATCTTCATAAAAAGCTGAAGCACATTCTATAACATCACCTGGACTCTAATAAAGCCAAAATTAGGCTATTTGGCCCTACCCTAGACTGAATTAACTGAATTCCTTTTATGCTTATATACAGGATATTATTGTTGAGCTAATGTGATCACTCATTTTAGTGGTTTGTGCCAACGTAAGAACTTTTAACTACACAAATAACACACGACGTATTACAGGACACGACACTTAACGTTCTTACTAACGGAAAAAAAGGAACTAAAATTACCTTTTTGTCGACCGGTTTCGGGCTCGATGTTGCCCATCTACAGGACGATGTCCGACTGATTCCGCAGAAGAAAAACACTAACACAGCATCATACTATCACGTAGTATTTGTCGAAGAGGGGTTGGTTTTTATACATTTTTGTTTGCCAAGTTGAAAAGCGGCGAAATGATAGGCGCGTCATCCTCGTTCATTAAAGGCCTCTCTGAAGTCGTGATGTACATCGATTCCCAGGCATTTAAATGTGACGCTTTTCGAACACATTTTTTGAATTTCACCTTTTCCCAATCTATGGAATGGTTGAATTCTGATGCATGGGCGGCAACACTGGATTCGTTGGATCTGTTGTTTTCTACGGCGTTTTTATGCTCCTTTATCCGTGTTTTAAATTTGCGCCTTGTTTGGCCAATATAGACCGCCGGGCAGGCCTCGCAAGGTATCTCGTAGATACCAGATCTTTCCTCCGGAGGCACCTTATCCTTTAGTGAAACCAAACAATCTTTTAGGGTGTTGGAACTTTTGTAAGCCACTTTCAAACCGTGGTTGGAGAGGATCTTCCGAATGCCATTGGTCAGTGGTGGGTGGAACGGCAAACTGACCCTTTGGGATTCTTCCTTTTCTGGTTTGAAAGTGGTGGCATTACTTCGGAACCTTTTTCTTTCGTGTTTGCGTAGGATTTTATACACGAATTTTTCGTCATAACCGTTCAGATTGGCCGCCAATAAAATCCTTTCTTTTTCGCTTTCAAACTCACTGTTTTCCATCGGTATGTTGAACAAACGGTGTGCCATTGAATGAAACGCGGCTTGTTTTTGTGCACCAAAACAAGGGAAAAACAAAGGGAAAAACTTTTCCCCCGAGTTTGGTGGCGCTACGTCGACGATATCTTCGCCACAGTTAAAGAACGATATCTCCCACAAACTCTTGAGCTCTTGAATAGCCAACACAGCTCGATCAAATTCACCGTCGAAAAAGAAGTTGATGGAAAACTCCCTTTTCTCGACCTGCTCATCTCCAGAAAAGATGATAGCACGGTGAAATTTGGAATCTACCGAAAACCGACATCAACCGATCGCTACATAACGGTAGATTCAAATCATTTTGGTGCACAAAAACAAGCCGCGTTTCATTCAATGGCACACCGTTTGTTCAACATACCGATGGAAAACAGTGAGTTTGAAAGCGAAAAAGAAAGGATTTTATTGGCGGCCAATCTGAACGGTTATGACGAAAAATTCGTGTATAAAATCCTACGCAAACACGAAAGAAAAAGGTTCCGAAGTAATGCCACCACTTTCAAACCAGAAAAGGAAGAATCCCAAAGGGTCAGTTTGCCGTTCCACCCACCACTGACCAATGGCATTCGGAAGATCCTCTCCAACCACGGTTTGAAAGTGGCTTACAAAAGTTCCAACACCCTAAAAGATTGTTTGGTTTCACTAAAGGATAAGGTGCCTCCGGAGGAAAGATCTGGTATCTACGAGATACCTTGCGAGGCCTGCCCGGCGGTCTATATTGGCCAAACAAGGCGCAAATTTAAAACACGGATAAAGGAGCATAAAAACGCCGTAGAAAACAACAGATCCAACGAATCCAGTGTTGCCGCCCATGCATCAGAATTCAACCATTCCATAGATTGGGAAAAGGTGAAATTCAAAAAATGTGTTCGAAAAGCGTCACATTTAAATGCCTGGGAATCGATGTACATCACGACTTCAGAGAGGCCTTTAATGAACGAGGATGACGCGCCTATCATTTCGCCGCTTTTCAACTTGGCAAACAAAAATGTATAAAAACCAACCCCTCTTCGACAAATACTACGTGATAGTATGATGCTGTGTTAGTGTTTTTCTTCTGCGGAATCAGTCGGACATCGTCCTGTAGATGGGCAACATCGAGCCCGAAACCGGTCGACAAAAAGGTAATTTTAGTTCCTTTTTTTCCGTTAGTAAGAACGTTAAGTGTCGTGTCCTGTAATACGTCGTGTGTTACTAATGTGATCGTTTATTTTTTTTATCTAAACTATTCCAGGGAAATATACAATGACATACATAAAATTGCAAACAGGTTTATGAACAGCTTTATTATTCATCAGTACCCCTATTGCAGTATTTTTCAAATTTTTTGAAATTGTACTTTTTTGCAGAAATCGAGATAAACTTTATGATATGCTCAGTGAGCGCAAATGTTAGCCATATACATTCCTGGAAGATTCAAGAAGAAGTTCAGGTAGCGCTCAAGCAATAACTACTATTGGATCATTTTTTTTATTTTCTTTCTACTGAAAATACATACAAATTTACATATATTTATCTATTTGAACTTGAATTATATACGGAAAAAATGGCAAAAAAGCAAAGTTACAAAAGCCAGAAAAACGCTAAGTTTCTTCTACTTTTAAAGCATTTTTCTTAGACTCTGAAAAACAGCTAACAAAAGGTCGTAGCAGGGGAAGTTTATTGTATTTTGTTAACAACAAATTAATACAATTTCAATATTTTATTCAAACCAGAATTTATTCCGAAGAAGATTGTTAAATCTCTTCAACTGTTGGTTTTGTTGAATTTCCATCAATTTTCCTTAAGAAATATGAAATACGACGTTTTTTGGATAAATTAAGACGTAAAGTTGAACAAAGAAACGTGGTTTTTAAACAAAACTTAGAGATAAAAATTGTTAGAACCACTTTATGAATTATTCTCGCGAAAAGAGCGTTAGATATGGCGTTTTCTTATCTTCAATTTAGAAAATTTTTAAACATGTGTTTTTCGATAAGGTGAACTTATCACAATTTTACCGACGAATATTTTAAATTTTACGCCTTTCAAAAATGAATTCAAATCTTGAGCCAGAATATCAATCAATTAAACGATAAGATAGTTTTCATTATCGTGAACATTTCACCCGAGGCCATCAATCCTCTATGAGCTGATTTAAAGAAACTACGAGGTTTTGTTGCCTGTTCTGCCACTGTGCGTCGATGAAAACAAAATATTCCAAAAAAAAAAAATGCGTTTCAATGGTGTTTTTGATTATAAACACACGAATATCATCAAAACAGTTAACCATACGCAAAAAAGAAGTTCAGATGATTGATAGCAAAATTATTCACCTTCAATATGCAAAAAAAAAACAGATTTTAATACGATGATTCAATATGAGCATTTCGAGATATTCGGGTCGTAGTACTAGTACTTTTTTTTCTTTTTCTTTTTTTCGAAATTTTATATTATTACAGCTTATTATAAATACAGATTTGGAAAGATATAGATGATCGAAATTTCCATCATTGAACCTATTGTTCCTATTTTGGTACTGAACTGATACATTTCATTGGACCTAGAACTAAAATTCCTATAAAAAGTATGATTTCACAAAAAAGAAAATTAACAAATTCATTGGAAATAGAATTTTTATTCAAATATTATCATTAAAAAGTACTACAGTTTTTTATCCACTCAAAACACTCAAATTTCTGTTATGAATATTTAAAACACTTTCACTCTCCATAAGCTATATCAGCAGAACAAAAAATGACACTTTTTGGTATTTACTTACTTATAGTTTATATGCGTAAAGCTGACAAAAAAAAAGTTGGAAATGTTTAATATAAAAATTCAAATGATAAATAAAAGAAAATCGCCTCGACTAGGAATCGAACTCGAGTCTTCAGATTACCTCATCGACACCTTACCAGTAGGCCAAATCGTCCGATGAAATTAGTCAAGCTTAGCTCTTTAATTCAGTTGACTTCATCAAGTTAAACTCGCTACTAGAATCTGCGGCAAAGAACGCTCTTGGTGCCCTGATTAATGGTGCTTATACTGCCCCATGGAGGGTTCTCATTACGCCCCTACAGTGACTGGTTTGCAGCATTCGGTAAAAATTTTTAAAAAGCATTTTTAAACGTTTTTAACTACTTTTTCAAGTTTCAGCCAGTTAGGAAGTTATTTCCTGGAAAAAGACTTATTTTGTGTTTGAACACGAAACAATTATGTAACTCACATATTATAGCTGTTTTCTATGGTTAAATTAGCGTCCTTCTTAAGGTGGCCATTATGCCCTTATCTCCCCTATTTGAAATATAGTCGATACTTTTTGGGAATAGTTTTGACAATAACTCATACTAAGGTAAGTATAAAAAAATCTCTAAGTGTAGGTATCTTGACAAATAACTAAACACTAAACAAAAATGTCATCAATGTATCTGGAATTAAGGTGTGTCAATTCATACTTACGTACTCTCTCTTTTTCTCTCAAAACGACGAAGCCTTCAGCAGCAAACCTAAGATCGATTCGAAAATTTTGAATTCTCACGAGTACTCACCTGAAAATAGAATAGAAAAATTAACTTATTAATGATACAGATAATTTCAGATAAAAGACGATTATTACATTAATCCATAAAAATAAAAATTATATTTGTAAATTAGACAAAATTGCTGCTTAGTACCGTTGCTTCATTAGTTTCCAACACTTCTTTTTTGTAAAATAATCATTAATAATTGATTCACTCCATTTTTATTATTTCAAAAGAACTAACTCAGCCGGCACGTCAGTTGCCTCCTGAGCCAATGTACGCGAGTACGAAGTACGAGCCCAACATTTGGTAAACATCGAACACAGTTGTTCCGGATAAGTTTTTCAATAACAGTCTGCCAACTGCAACATTGATATAAAGTCGCGAATGCCACCAAGATGGTAAAATGACCATAATCCAAACTAAAAAAAAAAATCAAAGTTTATCTTCACATAGATATAAATAATTTTTCACCTATTCCTAATGAAAAAATAATTTTTGTTGAAATTTTTAACCCTATTTTTCATCATCGTCGGCTGTTGGCGACTAATTTAATGAACCGATTCGATTTTCAATGTACTTTTTTTTCCTCAAACCTGATTGAATGATGCAATCATGGCCTAAGTTCATCTCTAAACTCATAATTTCAATTTCCTAATCAAAATTTCAAGAACGACTAAAATTATTCAAGAGTAAAAAATCTTGACTAAGGATAAAATCCAAACCTTCGAAATCTTACTACAGCTAATAACAAAATTTCTCACTTGTTAGTAGAAGTTTAGTCCCGAAAATCAAATTCCAGTAAAATTAAAATAAGCTCGCCAGATTGCCCAGATTTTGTCCGATTTTTTTTACTTCATTTGTTTAATCAAACAAAAAAATTTATATGAGTCTTTAAAATTATTAATTTCGAAAACTATTCTTTAAGTGATTTTCTACATGATTTTTATTGAAAATTTTCAAATTCGCATGGATATTGATCAAATATTGGGAAAAAAAATTGAATTTAAATTCTTGGGTTTTGCCCGGTTGAGACAATGCAACTTTTTACGATTTTGATATGAAATTGATTGTTGTTTGCCTCAAGTGCTCGGGTCTGCATGAAAACTCTCGCGCGGATCTTCACAAAAATACGCACCTTGTATGGATGTGCAACAGTTGCAAGTTGATGATATCCAAAGCTCGTTTTTCAAATGCTTTGATATCAACCAACGTTGCAAACAATGCTTTAATTGACTCCTTGAAGGATTCACTTAAAACTGAGATCCGCGAGAGCATTCTACAAGAAGTCAGGAATGAACTACGCTCTAACCCTCCTCCGATAAACGTTTGTGCCACTCCTACTCTCAAACCAAGAGCTGGTTCTTCCATGGGATCCGCTGCACCTACTTCTGCTCATCTTAAACGTCGTCGTGATAAACCACTTGTCATCGAGAACATCAGTGCACGTCAACCAAACTTAATGTGCGCCGTGGGTACCGGTGCGGCTAACAACGAAATCACGATTCAAAACCATTTGTTTACGGCATCTCCCTCTTTCTGGCTTTATCTTTCTGGTATTGCTCCAAATGCGCCTGAAGAAAACATTCTGCGGTTTGTGCGTTCACAATTAGGTACCGATGAAGTCCAACTAAAAAAACTGGTTCCCCTGGGCAGAGAAGTTAGCACCTTGTCATTTGTCTCTTACAAAGTTGGAATTTCTCTCGACCTGAAAGAGAAAGCTTTGTCATCAGAGACCTGGCCCGCTGGAATTCGTTTTCGCCAGTTTGTAGAGAATACCTCCGAACGTTTTTTTCCCAACCCGAAGCAGCCCCGTTTGGAATTCAAACCGAACCAAATGACACCTTTCGCGACTCCAATTTGAGAGAGGCGACCAACTTCGATAATCTACCGTACCTAGAAACTCAACCCGCCACTTCTGCTCCTTCTCCGCCAACTCCCGCTTCATTCAACACATCAGTTCCCGTTCATTCTGCCACAATGAACTCAAACGCCCAGCTAATGGTGTATTACCAGAACGCCGGTGGTATGCGTACCAAAACCAATGAGTTTTTGTTAGCACTGTCTTCATGTGACTATGATGTCATCATGATAACAGAGACTTGGCTAAAGAACGACATCGGCAACAGTGAACTAGCCTCTAACTATAAGATCTACCGTAACGATAGAAATGCCAATACAAGCCATTTAAGACGCGGAGGAGGTGTGTTAATTGCAGTTCGACACGGTATAGACGTAACCTCGGTGGCGATACCAGGCTGTGACCACCTAGAGCAAGTTGTTGTGCGAATCAAAGATCGGTGTCGCAATGTCTATTTCTGCTGTGCCTATTTTAGGCCTAACAGCGAAACTGCCATGTATGCGTCTCACATGTCTGCTCTCGAATTCCTGATGAATATGGTTAGTAATAATGATATAATCGTCGTAGCTGGGGATTACAACCTACCGAATTTGCTTTGGACCTTCGACGAGGATGCAGACGGATTTTTACCAGCGAACGCCTCCACCGAGCAGGAGCTTGCGGTCATCGAATCGACGATAGCCTGCGGGTTGTCTCAGATGTGTTCGCTTCCGAACGCCAATGGTAGAATACTAGACCTTCTGTTTGTGAATAGACCCGATTTAGCTGATATTTTACACCCTCCAAACGCAATTTTAAATACCGATCGACATCATCATCCTACTGTTTTACTGCTCGACTATTTTTCTGATGAGCTTACGGATCCCGTTAGCCCGCATAGACTAAATCTAGATTTTATGCGCTGTGATACCGATCGTGTTATGGAAATGTTACTGGACACAAATTGGCAAATACTTTTCGAGGGTCTGAACATCGATGTTGCTGTATCAACCTTCTATGATCAACTCTGGGACGCTTTACGCATTCACACGCCGCCTAAACGATTACACCGACACCAGCCTTACAAGCTCCCTTGGTGGAATTCTGATTTACGGAGAAGCCGCAACTTAGTTCGCAAGGCCCGCAAACGCTACCTTCGTGACCGAACGGACCAGAACAAGTCAATGCTCTCAAGGCTAGAGATTGAATATTCGACTCTTCGCAACGCTGTCTTCAACCAATATATTTCTAACATCGAACGCAACGTAAAACAAGATCCTTCGAAATTCTGGAAATACATCAATAGCCGCCGCCTTACTAACTGTATCCCATCATCTGTGACGCTTCAAGGACGAACATCGGAAAGCATCAAAGAGTCAGCTGACTTGTTTGCTGATTTTTTTAGCAGCGTGTATAGCCCAGTCACTCCTGATTGTAATAATGTATACTTTGATACACTTCCTAGCTACGACATCAGTCTACCGCAACCCGTTTTCAGTGAACAAGAAGTTCTAAAAGTGCTAAATTCTCTTGATCCCTCGAAAGGATCTGGGCCTGATGGGATTCCAACGTCGCTTGTTGTAAAAATAGCTGCTTCGCTTGTCACACCGCTGTGCATGATTTTCAATCGATCGATCTCGGAAGGTACTTTTCCTACTCCTTGGAAAATCGCATCAATCTCACCGATCCATAAGTCAGGAAATGCTCATCGTGTGGAGAATTACAGGCCAATATCGATTCTTTGCTGCTTTTCCAAAGTGCTAGAAGTCCTGATATACGAGAGAATCTATTCAGCAGCCACTCCAATACTCACCGATGTCCAGCACGGGTTTATCAAGAAACGATCAACCTTGACAAACCTAATGATCTATGCCAGCGATTTGCATTCTGCAACAGGTAAAAAACTGCAAGTGGATTCAATTTACGTAGATTTTGCCAAGGCCTTCGACAAAGTACCTCACAGAATCGTAAGAGAAAAACTTAATCGATATGGATTTCCCGAGTGGGCAACTAAATGGCTGTACTCGTATCTGCTGAACCGTCAAGGCTATATAAACATTCGTGGGACTCACTCCTCCTTGTTCGACATGCCGTCTGGTGTTCCGCAGGGTAGTCATCTTGGACCGCTCATCTTCGTGATTTTTATTAACGACCTAGCTACATTCCTTCAGTCGCCGAAACTGCTGTTCGCAGATGATCTTAAAATCTACCGGACCATTGATTCGATATTGGATTGTGTTGCGCTTCAGGAGGACGTCAATCGATTATTAGTATGGTGTGGATTACACGGTATGGAAGTTAACGCCAAAAAATGTAAGTGCATAAGCTTTTTTAGGACCAGAGCCTCTGTTGTCTACGACTACGGTTTGAGTGCCACCTCTCTCGAAAGAGTAACCTTTATTAAAGACCTCGGAATAACGTTTGACCAAAAGCTCTCATTTGTTCAACACACCGCGACTACTGCAGCCAAAGCCTTTGCTTTGCTCGGCTTCCTGCGGCGAAATACACTCAGCTTTGAGGACCCGTATGCTCTGAAAACAGTTTTCTGCTCATTGGTACGCAGTGTTCTGGAATACGCGGTACCAATCTGGGCACCCTACCACTCTGTCCACAGCGAAAGGCTCGAAAGGATTCAGAAAAAATTCCTCCGCTACGCACTGCGTCGATTGCCATGGCAAGATCCCGTACGGTTACCACCCTATTCTGAGAGGTGTGCCTTGCTATCAATGACGTCTTTGAGCCAAAGAAGAACTTTTCTACAGCGCACCTTCGTCTACGACGTCTTGACTAATGTCGTTGACTGCCCGCAATTGCTCCAGAGATTGAACATATACGTTCCAGCACGCCGACTGCGTAATCAAACCATGTTTTGGCTGCCAAGAAGCAGGACAGTGTTCGGACAGAATCACCCCCTCTTTCGATGTTGTGAAGTTTTCAATGCTGTTTCTCACTTGTTTGACTATCATGTTACTAAATCTAAGTTTAAATGTGCAATCCGTGACGTCACCTAACTTAATTGCTATGTAATTTAATTATAAGCTAATCTTAAGCAATCAGTCTGTATGACAATAGTCAAAGACTTTAGAAATAAATAAATAAATAAATAAATAAATAAATAAATAAATTTATACTTTTAATTCTTGAAACTTTTTGAGGTTTAAAATAATAAGCTTATGATTTGATAATTGAATAATATGAATTTTTTTTCTTAAAGCCTTCAAGAAACCTCATTTATTTTTTTAAAAAATTTGGTAACTTCAAGGACTAACTTTCAAAAGTTAGGATTGAGAAAAAATAACTTTAAATGTGAAATATCTTGAACCTAAATATTAAGATAGAAATTAAACATTAATTTTAATTTTCTTTATATAGCATAGTTCGAGCAAAATGGTTATAGGAAAAATTTTGTCACCAAAACCCGTCGGTTTTTGAAGTGCTCATAATCATCTATCCAAATGTTTCATCGTTTTACGAGATTTTCAGATTACATGAAACCATGAAAATGATAATAATAAGTTTACCCGTTTTGCAGTTCTCAAAGAAATGCTAAGAAAAGTTCGAATATTTTTTGGAAATTTCGCAAAGATTTGCTTTCATTGCATGACAAATAGGTAATAAAATCGCGATTATATTTTGCTTAACAATTATTTTTATACCTTGTCAGACATATTCTACACCTTATTAAAAAAAGTGTTTTGGGATAAAGTTGAAATTTTTTATATGGAATCTAGTTGCAAAACACGATAAATATATTAGGTTTTTAAACTTCAACTAGAGATTTAAAAAAAAATCACATAACTCCACTCTAATTTTACGACCTTTCTGGCCTACAAAATATTGCAAATTGGGCTGCCTTTTGGAGAAAGATTTTAAGGAGTTGAACCACTTTTTTCTTCAAATTTGAATTCTAAGCAAAAAACCTCCCAGATCACGAACTTGATTGATATTTTATTGGATCTTTAGGGTCATTTTTATCAAAAATCGATTCATAAAACATCCTTATCATATTTTGATGCACTATCAGTATGAATTTCTGTGTAATTTTTTTTAGCAATGAGGAATAACTCCCAGACTATGATTAAATTACGGTTTTTTCAAATATTTATCTAATTATTGACCAAATCATAGAACTTTTTTGCAGGTCAAAATTCAAGAGAACAACTTAAAAACTTTAAACTTGAAAAATAGTAAGAAATGTTTAGGTATTATTTTAAAGATATGAAATATTAAATAAATGCAAAAATCAAAATCAAAAGTCAAATAAAAAAAAGAAAATATAAAACATAAAGTGTGTTTTTCTTGAGTAAAATCTAAATAAAGTGTAAAATGTTAAAACAACCATTGATCAAAAATATTATCATTTGAGAAAATAAGCTTACATACTTTATTTTCAAAATTTGAAACAGTGTTTGCGAAATTCTTAAAAAAAATCTCATCTATCATAAAATTACTATACTTTAATTAATGAAAAATTAAAAGGTGCTCAGCACCACAGCGTTGTCATGTCAATCTGTTTTGATTTAATTTTAATTGTATTTTAATTTAAGGAAGATTTTCAGATTCAATGAACCTTTCTAGGATGTGAGAGATTTTGCAGAAATCTATAAAAAAAAAAGTTGGATGAATTACGTGGATACATGGATTTCCTAACTGAGCTTTTAAAACTTTTCAAGTTCTTACAGTAAAAATTCAAAAAAAATAAAAAAAAAATTGAAAAAAAAGTTATTTTCAGTGATATTATGAGTATTGAAAAATCTTCAAAATTTTCAATGACAAAAATGTAGAAAACAGGCTTTTTGCCAACTTTTTTCGAGAATTGAAGCACTATGCGGCCCTGATTGCAATTATTATGCATTCTCATGACAATATAGGACGAAGCAAAGAAAAAGATCAACAAATTATTTTTATAATCGGTCTGTTTTCAAAGAAAACTGTTCTCCAAAATCCAGAGCACAGGAGGATGAGGGCGATTTTTCCATAATTCGATGAATTCATTTCGATCGAATCTTTAAATTTGCATAAATTTTCAGTTTTACATTTAAGAACAAATTACAGCAGTTTTTCATTAAAAATCAACAATTTGAATAAATTCCTTTAACAACCAATAAAAGCAATGGTGATAATATTTTAAGCAATCACTTTTAGGCGAAAAAGCCTGTTTCTTTTGCTCATTTTTTAAAATATAAGAGATTACAGGGTTGCTTGCGATTTTTCGTTTTGAAATTCCAAAGTTTTTCCCGGTTTTTCCCAGGTTTTTTCCCAGTTTTCCGATATTTTCTATTCTCGTTTTTGATTTAAAATCATGGCGAATAAAAAAAATGAATATAAAAGCCTTCAAATTTCTAATAATTGTATCCCAAAACTTGTTAACCGATAAGAAATCATGATAAACATTTCGGCGTCTTGTAACAGGTATTCTTTCCGTTTCAAATTTACAGGTTTTCATGATTTAAAAAAAAATCTAACGAACTGGGCATCTATTCGTTGTTTTGCTCCACAATTTCAACAATTTTGCAAAAAACAGTCCGGTTAAATTGATCTTGAAACCATAATGTAGTACTTTTCAGCCAAAATAAATTTTCTAGAATTTCTATAGAGTTCTAGAAAAAAAAGTACAATTTATATAGAAATATGTGAAAAATACATCGAAACATACTATAAAATCAACTTGAATGGGGATTTGTCTTACAAAACTTAAAATCATCAGATTGCAGGAAAATATATAGTTATTTTTTAAATCCAGTTATATTCTTTTGTACAAATCCAAAGACATGTTTTTGAAAAAAATGTTTTTTTTAATTAACACAATGAATAACTATAGTAATAGTCATTTGAACTAAAGATTCGTGAAAATATAGAAACCGTGTATAAAACAGGACTGAGGTTCAATTGTTTGAGTGTAAGATATTATTTTTTATCAGGGTTAAGACCTTAGATTTCGGAAACTCTAAGCAACAGTTTAATGTAGGATGAATTAAAAACTTAACACTTGCGATGTAATGCTTCCTTCCTCAGGCCAATTCAAACGAAATACACAACAACATCAACATTGGAAAACCAATATTTTTTCTGATGAAAAAGATGTGTAGGGGAGATGGGGGCATAATGGCCACCTTAAGGAAAACGGTTATTTAACCATAGAAAATAGCAATAATATGGAGGTTACATTATTGTTTCGTGTTCAGACACTTGAAAAGCCTATTCCCTAACGGGCTGAAACGTGAAAAACTAGATGAAAACGTTAAAAAAAGCATTTTAAAATTTTTTGCCAAAAGCTGAAAACCAGCCACTGTGGAGGCATAATGAGAACCCCCCCTGAGGCAGTATGAGCACCATTAATCAGAGCAAGATGTGCGTTTATGCCGGGGAATCTAGCAGCAAATTCAATTCGATGAAGTCAGGTGAGTCGTAGATTCATCAAACAAAGCAATAACAAAATAATCTAGGTCTGTTTGTAGAATACAAACAATTCACGCACTCTCATACATTATGTGCTTTGTTCGGAGGATGATGCTACTAGCCGCATAATGTAACGATAAAAAAATCGATCATGAATTGTGAATGGAAAAAAATCACCTCGAACAGAAATCTAACTCTAGTCTTTTGATTACCTCTCCGACACCTTACCAATAGGCTAAATTGTCGGATGAAAACTAGTCAAGGTGTGGCGCTATAAATCAATTTTAATTCGCTGCTAGATTCTACGGCAGAAAATGCTCATTATGCCTCGATAATATGGTGCTCTATATGCCCCTAGTCAACAAATTTAAGTAAAAACGTGTTTTAAAATTGAAAGAAGTGAAAAATCAAAAATTTTGTGATGGTAAATATTGAGAAACAATGTGTACATCATGTTGCAGTGCGTACATTATAGATCAAGGTTATTTTAAGATCGTAAGAGCTTATTTCGTGGTGCTCAAAAATTATAATATTTTCGTAACTTGAGAACCAAGCTAGTTTTTTTTTAAATATCTCTGTAAAGATGATAAGGAGATTCCTTTTTTTGTGAAAAATTAATACTATAGGAAGTACGAAACAAATCCTCATGAAAATTTATTTAAGAAAATACGCACTTTCGTAGAAAAGCGTAGTTCTCATTATGCCTCGGGTGCTCATTATGCCCTCATCTCCTTTAACTATACTTAAAAACGTCTCACGCTGCCAAATTATTTGCTTTTTGCATAAAATAATTTTATGAAATATGTATATCGAACACTGAATAATTTTACATCGAAACTGAAACTGGTACAGCCGAACCTGGATGTGCGAGAAACCTCTATAGTGAGAGAAAACAACAAGTCTCATGATTTGCAAAACCCAAAACCTCTTCAAGTGAGAGTGTAATACCTCCATAAGCTAGAGTCGTTTTCCTGACTAGACTAAGGAAATTAGAGAAAATAACACTTCTATGCCATATTGAAACTTACTCAGAAAACTTCAAACTGATGCATCAACTGGTGTCAGGTGGATTTTTATCAAATACATATTGAATAGTTGAATTTCTAGATCACTTTAATTCATTTGTATGTTGCTAACCCTCTATAAGAGAACCTGGTAAAGTTAGAAACCTCTTTAAAAGAAAAAAGTTAAGTTTTGTGTTCAGTTTTGTCGATAATAGTTTCATTATGCAATTAATATCATTTGAGTTATGCTTGTAAGTGTAGCACACTTGCGAAAAGCGAAAAAATTAGATAACTCATATTTCTCCGCAATTAGTGAAAAAAGGTATGACATAAACGCTTATTTTACTAATGAAGTAAAATAAACGTTTATGAGATAAATCTACATTAGACTGCCCAAATTTGTATGGGAAATTCAAAACCTGTAAAATGTTATGCGCTGCAGGCTAATATTGATCCTAGGCCTAGTACAAGATCTCATGCCAAATTTGGGCCAGATCGGATCACGCACGGGAAGAGGTCGCTCAACGAGCCTGAAGTTTGTACTGGAGACATTTTGTTCAGGAGAAACATCAAAAACCAGTTTTTCATGAATAATTTTAGTTCCCGTCGGCCGATATTTTTCAAAAACGCCTTTATTAAAGCCTAAACTATGACAAATATTTCATCCGAAGACTGCATATCGATAGGAGTTAAGATAAAAAAGTTATTAGGCTTCAAAAATGGGCTAACTTTTTTAAGGATGGTATTCATCACTGTTAATGAGTCGGGGCGGACGAGCGTATTGACGCCTCATTAACAGTGATGAATACCACCGTTAAAAAAGTTAGCCCATTTTTGAAGCCTAATAACTTTTTTATCTTAACTCTTATCAATATGCAGTCTTGGGATGAAATATTTATCATAACTCAAGCTTTAAGAAAAACCGTTTTTGAAATTGGCCGACAGGAAACAAAGTTATTGCTGAAAAACTGGTTTTTCATATTTCTCCCGAACAAAATGTCTTCAAATTCCATACAAACTTCAGGCTCGTTGAGCGACCCCTTCCCGTGATCCGATCTGGCCCAAATTTTTCATGAGATCTTGTACTAGGCCTAGGATCAATATTAGCCTGCAGCGCATAAGATTTTCAAAAGTCAGGTCATTTGGGGCACTCTAATCTACATATATCGAGACTCTCAAAAATACTCTTAAATTTTGAAATAATTCTAAAATATCTAAAAAATGTAAATTTTCCCGGTGAGGTGCCGAAATTCCCGGTTTTTTGCCGGTTTCCCGGTGACGTGATGAAATTCCAAAGTTTTTCCCGGTTTTCCCGGTTTTCCCGGTTTTCCCGGTTCGCTAGCAACCCTGAGATTAAAAGCAACCATGAAATTTAATTTGATTCTTATTTGTGATGAATTTAATATCTGGGAATGACTTATATAAAAATTATATGATATTTATTTTACGAACACATTTGTGAGTGAATAATACACTAAAACTTAGCAAATCCTCATAATTTATCAAAATATAGTCGTAGGAATTTGACCCCGCCAGAGCATTTAGAAGTACCCTACAAAATGTAATCAATGTAAGCAATCTGATAAACAAACACAAAATTGGCGACCGTCGCTGAAATCAGTTCGCAATTATTCAACGACCTTTAAGAAGGTATCAAATCATGTTGATTTTGAACTTAGTGTTTTCATTGTAAAAAAATCTTGTAACTTGGAAGCTAAACAAACTTTCGTAACAAAACGACAAAAACAGCCATAAAGCGTCCTTTTTTCCAATTCTACAAAGTATGGTAGAATCAGTCGCCCACCAAATTCCAGCAATAAAAAAATAACCAAAAACCGGTAGCAGACGCTCAAAAGATTGATGGGAAATCGTACAACGTGGCAGAAGCACGAACGGGCGAATAAATGAATGAATGACTGACTGACTGACTGGTTGACTAAATTCGTTGACTAACTGACAGGAGGGTCTCGAAAGTGCAACCAATATATGTACCTACATTGGGTGCATCTCTGTGATTTTTCTGTCATTGAATTTTGGGGAAAAATAAAAGAAATCCTCAACGCAGATGCCAAGAGAGCGAGAAACTCTAACCCAAAACAACAACATTGAGGGAAAAAATCAACAGCCAAAAAAAGTAGTACCCTGCAACTGAGAAATATCACGAGAACCGACAAATGTTTCTGATAAAATTTCGGATCGATGGATTTTCCGGGACTGCAGATGGTGGGCCAAGTGCACTTCTGACATGGCAGCATTAGTTCACCGGGAAAAAAGGTTTCGCAAAACATCCATGTTTGTGCTGTATTGGGGAGTGATTTTTCGATTCGCGCGCGGCGTTCTTGGTGGCGATGATTGTTGGTTTATTTCAACTGTTTTTTGTTTGTTCTGTTCTATTCTCTTTTTTATTATTTTTGAGTTTCACTTGTTTGATTGATGTTTTGTGTCGGTCTGTGCTTGGTTAGGCTGTGATGACAGTGCCTGGAGAGCTGAAATTTATAGGAAGTTTTTGGCAGCGATTTCAGCTTGCAATTTTGATTAAATTTGCAATATATCATGTTGTTTTTGTGTTCGATTTACTAGTGTTGATCGTTCGGATATTAATATTTCAAATAAGTTCATTTCATCAATGGAGGCCACTAAGCCTTTGCCCTAAGAAAGTTTCTGGATTCTCGTTTTTTTTTTTTTTATACAACTGATGAAGTTCTTTCCTCTTAAAAGACAAAATATCTCTGACGAAGTCCAATTTTTTTCGCATATTCAAGATTGATATACTATGAAATTTTTTTTGACGCCTTAGCTTCAACGCATGTAGTATACGCATGTCAAACTGGCCTTCCGCATGTACCTTAAAAATAGTGCATAACTAAACTCGAACTTAGCTTATCAAAATAAAGAAAATTCATTCAGTTTGACTTATAATGAGGTAAAAAGCAAATTTATCGAGAAATATACCAATTATAGATGTTTATTTTTGAATTGTTACTTATTTTTAACGATCATCTTCCTATTCATTTTTATCTGCAGCCCACCAGATCGTAAAAAATACTAACGGTCCCTTAGACATTGCAGATGATGTTAAGATGATGATCTCATAAAAAAAGACTAACTCCTGTCCTAGGCTATTCTGCCTGAGAAAAATATCCTGATTCAGCGACCATTTTGAACCAAATTTTGGTTTTAGGGAAGAGCCAGACCACCAGATGTCTCCAAGGATATTATAGAAAACTGTCATCGAAAATAACAAAAACAAAATAAAAAATTAAAAGTTTTGTTAGGATCGTATAACAACTTGACGAGTTTTGAGAAAATTTGTCATGAAGTTTAGTAACACATTCGTATTTTGGCGTTATAGAAAGCAGTTAAAATACGCGAAAAGGGAGAAACCAAAAATCGTTAATATCGAATTTTGACAGGATAATAATGTTGGGGTTTGTCTGATGCTTTAAGCTAATGCGAGAGTCTCTTCAGTGATAAAAAAATTAAGATAGACTTTACCAATCTGAAAGTAACATTAACTATTAATCTAGTAACAAATTGTAGCAGTCTGATATAATAAAGGACAGTTATAGTTATAGATATGATTATAGTTATAGATCCAAATTAAAAATTTAGAAATTTTTCAGCAAGTAACCGGGCCGAGCAAATCTGGGCTATTTCATTTTAAAACCTTGCATAAACCGGGTGATTGTTTTCAAATTTTCTTCAGAATCCGGCCAATATCCAGGCAAATTTAGGTATTTTTCCATTAAAATAAAGAAAAAATACACTTAAAAATTTGATTTTTTATCCAAACAAATCATCCGATTAAGAATCATACTTTAGGCTTCCAAAAATTCGATCAAGTTTACTTTACAAAATTTGTTTATAAATTTTGTGGACGCAATATACAGAATTTTAGGGACTCAATTTAAATCTTTGTTTCATTTTCAAATAAATTGAAAAAATCTGCACAAAATCTAAGCTATCTTTTAATCTTAGTCTGCCTTTTTGGAGTCTGTTAGGATTTTTTGAGTCTCACTTTTGGAATGTAATATTCGGGACTAAATTACTATCAATAAGTGAAAGTTTTTTTTAACATTTGTAAAATTTGGGACCTGGGATGAGTTTTCAAGTTGTTGGACTAAGTTCAGAATCGAGATTGTTACTATTGACTAATTTTAGTTGTCTATCAAAATCAGATCAAGGAATAAAAATTTAAGATTAGCGAAATAAGTTTCGCTTGGCATTATTGGACCCTCATGGGGAGGAAGGGGGGAGGGGGGGTTAAACCCCCAAAACCCCCTTCGTTCCTTCGGCCATGATCTGACCATATTCTGAACTCATTTCCAGTTTTTTATATGTTTAAAATATTATATTTTCTCTGGACGGCAAATATAAAATAATATTACTTAGTCATCAGGTGAAATTCAACTGGAAATTTTATTTAACGTTCAACATTATTTATATTCCAGATTCTTCAAAAAAGGTAGAAAATAATCTTTATTTGCTCCGTAAACCTTATGTATTTACTACTCGGATTTCTAAATATTTGATAAATTTTCACCAATGCGGTTTAGAGGCAAAAGCTTGCTTATTTAAGGAAATACAAAAAGTTTTTCTTTAAAATGAAGCAACCAAAATCGCTTATTTATTTGTTTTATTTTTTTCGATTTTAGTCGTTTAAACATCTTTGTGTTATTCGTAACTTTGATCATCGATGCATTTAGCAGACAGTCATAAAAAAAAATTACTTTTTTGCTCTAACTCACGGACATCAGCTCAGGAGGCAACTGACATGTAAACTTAGCTATATTTCAAGTCCCCATATTTGTTAAAGCTTCATGAAAAAAGGGCATCTCCTAGGACTTTTATTTAAAAAATTATGATTTAAAACAAATAACTTTTAATGTTAAATAACTTAAACCTGAATAATTAGATAGTACCTACTTTTTTCCCTATTCTTTGTGTATGTATTGTTCAAGCAAAAATGAAAGGAAAAATTCACCAAAACCCCCCCTATGAGCTGGTTCTTCCTACGGCCCTGGGTCAGATTATCCGGTATTATAAGGGCATGTTCGAATATTAATTTTTAATATTTAGGAAAGTTGCTGTCCGACCAGGCGAAAATCTTAGAAGAAAGCTCAGTTATTGCCAGCTTTTTCATTTTACTTACAAAACCAATAAAAAAACTGGAGTTGAGTAAGCTTTTTTTTTGTTTGTGTCAAACGGAAATCTGGCAAGCTTAGCATATTGCGTTGAAATAACAATTATTTATGGTTTATTCAAACAATAAGAAGAGTTAATCTTTCTAAAAACTCTGATTGAAGTTGTTAAGTGGAAAATTAATTCCAAGTTATTTACTGACTCTATTACCACCCAAAATTCTCTGATTTAGATAACATCAAAGATGGATATCAAAAAGTGATTTTTTTTTTCATGATTAATTGCAGATCAACAAAATCAGATTAAAAAGATCGTAAGCAGAATAAATATTCATAATTAATAGTAAATAATTTAAAACCGAATGTTATATTTCAATTGCATGTCTTTCAATAACAATAAAAAAATCGATTTCATGCAATGTGTTTGGAATTGAAAAATAACGCGAATTATTTAAAATTTTCTATAAAGAATAACATTCTCTTCAGTTGATATTCCGAATACCAGAAACATTTGTCAAATAGTTCATCTAAATGTGACAAAAAGTTCAAAACACAGAATCATAATTCTGTAAGAAGATAAGATGAAAATCATATATTTAGAGAAACAGTCAATTCGCAATCCGTAGTCCGTTTGACTTCCCAAGTGCCCCGATCTTGTCGTGTCGGCGGAGCCGCGAATTACACCCGCGAATAGTCCGCAAAGTATTCAAGTCTCGTGTCGAACAAGTTTTATTCAGAATTTCAAATCACAGACTGGAATTGGACAAACAACTGAACCGATTTGCATGAAAGTGGGAGTATAGGAGGTCTGGGAAGGATCCTATCATGGTTAGAGACCCCTCCCTCTCACATGAAGGGGAGAGGGGGCCTCCCAAACAAATGACAAATGTTTGCGAGAACCGATCACATTCGGCGTAGAAGGGCAGTTGGGTACAAAAAATATGTCTATGATTGAGACCTCCTTCCTTCTTTCAAGTTGGAGGATAGAAAAAGGAGAGGAACCATTTTTGAACCAGTCAAAATTTGTACACACTAAATTGATCTTTGATAAAAATGAGTAAATATTAATTTTTTTCCAAAGTCAAAAACTTTAAAGCATTGCCAAAAAAGCCCCGCCTTGCCCCATACCCTTTTCACTATCAAGATCTAGTTTAAGGTCCTTAAAATACAATGAAAGAGATTTTAGGCACCTCAAAGCACCGATTTTTGAGTAATAGTCAAATTAAGCTGAAAATAGGCAAATGGGTTATTTTTACCCATTAATGAGTATAAATTCAACAAAGTTGATGTTGGTTTGTCAAAAAAAAATTCTCATGATTGATCCATCATTTCACACATTTTTATCTTGAGTTTCATGAAATGACTTAATGATAAATATCATTTAATGATCAATTAGTCCAAAACACGACTTTCAAAAGAAATAAAAAGTAGGGTCAAAAATAACACCAAGCATCCTAATTTGTAAGTTGTTTATAAAAAATTTATTAATGAATTTATTTTAAGTAAGTTAAAATAGTAATTTTTCATACAAAATTTTCAAAAATGACTAGAGTCCAAAACACCTAATAAACTTTTTGCCACCTCATTGTATGGAACTGCCCCATAGTGCAGTGGAAAGATATGAAAGGCGGAGGGTGTCGCCTATACAATTTTATACATAACTAGAAAACTAATCAAACAAATGAAACCAAATTTGGCATGGGAGGATATTCGGGAACGAAAAATGTTTTTAAGTGTATTTATTTGACAACCCTCTTTTCTACAAATGGGGGGTACGATAAATGTTTCCCTGAATTTTTGGTATCCCTCTCCTCTTCCAGTGGGGAGATAGGGAGAGAGAGGGGTTTATATATAACTAGCTGATCCCATACGAACTCCGTTTCGCTTTTGAACTTGGAATATGTCATGAAAAGTTTGTATGAAAGTCAATTGCCGAAAATTTTCCAGATGCACTTCCGAATTCATTGTTTAGTAATAATTGCAAAAATAATGGACGATTACTTTTTCTGTCGTCTGCTACTAAATTTGAAATCAGGAATCAAGTAACCGTGCCAAAAAACCCCCGTGTATAAATTTTGACTCGATCGTTGCATAACAACGCTCTTATTGCCAAAAAGTTAAACCCCTTCGGTGGCATAACATAACACTCTTTGATACCAGAAATTGATTGCCCTTCAAAACCCCCGTTTGCAAATTTTCAAAGCAATCTATTGCATAAATACGTCAATATTGCTAAAAATAGTGAACATTAATCAATATGGACGACCCTTTCGTCGACCCCTAGCAAAACATTTGACATCTGAAATCGATTGCCCGTCCCCGAAACTTACCGTGTGCTAATTTTCATTACAATCCGATGTCAAATAACGACGAAATTGCAAAAATATTAAACGGTTAATATGGACGACCCCCTTTGCCGGCCCCTTATACTGAATTTAATACCCGAAATCCATTGCTCGTCCCTCAAAACTCTCGTGTACCAAATTTCATCTGAATCCTATGTATAATAACGACAATATCGCATAAACAGTGAATAGTTAATATGAACGCCCCCTTTGGTCGACCCCTGTTTTTAATTTGGATAAGTAAAATCAATTTGTTGTCCCGAATAACTCCTATGTGCAAATTTTCATCCCAATCCGATGTATAAAAACGTCAATATCACTAAGATATTGAAAATTTAATATGGACGACCCCTTTTGCCGGCCCCTTATACTGAAATCGATTACACGTCACTCAAAACTATCGTGTACCAATTTTCATCTGAATACAATGTATAACAACGTCAATATCGCAAAAACAGCGAACATTTAATATGGACGACCCCTTTGGCTGACCCCTTACATACACTTTGACACCTGAAATCGATTGCTCGTCTTTCAAAACACTCATGTGCAAATTTTCAACACGATCCGACGAAAAGTAACGTCAATATCGCGATATCAATATTTGTCTTGTATGGACGACCCCCTTCAGAAGGGGTCATCCGAAAATCTGAAAACATCTTTCATCCTTCCTGGTACTAATGAGCATCCATGCCAAATTTCAGACCTCTAGCTCTTAAGATGGCTGAGTCTATAAAGGACAAACAAACAAACAAATAAACAAACAAACAAACAAACAAACAAACAAACAAACAAACATACAGAAATTGCTTTATATATATATAGATTTTTTTTATAGAATTTGAAAAAAATTGAAATAATTGGAATACGAGAAATATTTCTATGATTATTCGAAACCCCTTCCTTCTTCCATTGGAAAGATAGGAAAGGAGGAGTGAGGCTCCCATACAATGTTTATTGCATATCTCGAGAACAGTTCGAGCAAATGGAACCAAATTTGGCATGGAAGGGTATTTGAGAACAAAAAAAAAATTCTTTTAAAAATTTGGTACCACTCCATTCCTCTAGTGAGCAGATACGAGAGGGACTCCGAAACTTTTTGCATAACTAGAGAATTTTTCTAGCATATGGAACAAAATTTGGCAAGAGAATGCACATGATACGAGAAATCGTTATATGGTTATTTGAAACCCCTCCGTAATTCTATTGGGCTCCCATCCCGAACATCACATGGAAAAGGATTAGATCGCGAAAAATGGTTCTATTATTATTTAAGACATCGCTCTTCATCCAATAAGTTTATAGGAACGGTGAGAGGCCCTTATACAATTTTATTGGCATAACTTGGAAACTAGACAACAAATGAAATCTAATTTGGCATGGGAAATATTTGGTACGAGATAAGATACAAATTTTTTTATAAACCCTTCCGCCTTGCAGGGTGGAGAGAGGAGAGAAGAGGATTCCATATAATTGACTATGTGGGTACGACTATTGGAAACCCCTTCCTCCTTGGGATGGATGGAGTGAATCGGAAAGGGAAAGAGGGAGAGGGTCTCCTATACATCTTTTTTGGCACAAAGGGAGCATTTATCAATCAAAGAGAAGTTGTGTGCGTACGAATAATTTGAGAAACTCCCTTTTTCAGGGCGAAGTTAGAAAGAAGCCAAATTTTCATATTTTATTTGGCCTAACCGTATGACCCGGTTTAGGTCAAGGGAAAACGCGTGTAAATCGGTGAAATCGTTTATTTAAAAAATCAAATTAAATTTCTTTTTCAAGTTTAATTAGTATAAAATTCAGGAAAAATATTCAGTTAGGCTCCCGCTTTTCCAAATCCGAATTGCCGGGCCTTACGCTTAACACCTGCCATCAGATTTTGTACAGCCACCTTGTCCACCTTCTTCGCTGCAGAAAGCCAGTTTGCCTTGAACTGCTGCTCGTCCTTAGCAGTTTTTTGGTCTTCTTTAGGTTCCGCTTGACAATAGCCCAGTATTTCTCAATTGGGCGGAGCTCTGGCGTGTTAGGAGGGTTCTTGTCCTTGGGAACCACCTGCACGTTGTTGGCGGCGTACCACTCCATGGCCTTTTTACCGTAATGGCAAGATGACAAACCCGGCCAAAACAGTACGGAATAACCGTGTTTCTTGAGGCTTTCTCTTAATAAGATGAAATCATCTTTGATTGAAAATTATACCTACAGCAAAAAAAATTAAATATTTTTTACAAATTTCATTTATTTTAAGAAGGTTTAGCAAAGCACATTCGCTAATTTCGCTGATTCGCTAATAACTCCTTAAATATGTTCGTCATTTAATAAGTAAGAGAATGTGATGTATTATGTACACACTATTAATTTTTTGGTGTAAATTTATGTCAAATAAGATGCACATAATTGAAGCATCACTTTTGACATAAAATTACACTAGAAAATACAGAAACGCTTGAAGACATAAGTTCTCAGACATGAATTGTATGACAATTCGACATAATTTTAAATCATTGATGATGTAAATTTATGTGAAATAGGACGCACACAAGCAAAGCATCATTTTTGACATAAATTTAGATCGTTTTAAAAATTTCATTACGTTGTATTGAATCAACGCTATCGAAAGATTCTTTTTAATTCAACTACGGTAATCAACCGTGGTTGAACTAAGAAGAATCTTTCAGTTGCTTCAATTCAGTATAATAATTCAACTAAGTAGGTTCACAACACATGGTTTTTTTTCTGTAAAATTTCGATGATAAAAGCTTTCGTAGAAGTAAACTTTAGAGGCATATATTTCATTACTTTTTTCATGTTCTTTTATTTTTAATACATCGTAATAAAATACATCCATTAAATACAAAATTTAATTTGAAAATTTGCTCAACAATGTTCACATACGCTCCAATTTTTTCATAGTTCTCATAATTTGTGAAACACTTTAAAGGCTGAGAGAAATTCCCTAAAAATAATATCGTCCGGTTTATAATGATATCGGTTTTAAAATATTTTTCTATCTCGTTTTTTCGTTATTATGAAAAGTAACTTTGCTGTTACATTACATATGAAGGAGATATGTATCTCGTATTGCGATTTCCTATTTCCTAATTTGAATCCTTATTCCTCACAACATTACGAATAAGTAATTTCAATATTGTACCACTTGCAACAGTTTTCTTCAGTAAATCAACAAAATTGTTTTTTTTTTTTAATTTCATTTGATCGTATCGCTGTCGTAGTATGACGATTATAGAAGTTAGATGGCCTGGAATTTTGTAGTTCCAAATATATTTATAGTGGGTACCAAAAAACTGCAAAAAAACACACTATTGAAGCAAAGGGCAAAGATTAAATCACAAACTTACTTACGTATACTTTATAAACTTGTGGTTTCGTTTCTGCTATCACTATATTCATATAATTTTTGATTAAGCAATCGAGCAGTCATCTCGAGTTGTTTGAAATCATATTTTTGATGATCACAACATCTTTCAGTAAATAACATGCTTTTATTAGATATCTTGGATAAGGTATTCCTCTCAATGGGCGATGAAAGCGAAGAGTTATTCATTCTCTCCTTAAGAAATGGTTTATAAATCAATTTATACAAAAACTGGAATTATAATAAACCACTGTTTTACAGCTTTGAGCTTACTGCAACAGAGAAATATGTATGCGAGTTTGCTACGAAGACCCCGAAAAATAGTATCCACAACAATCTCAAAGATTATTTGGATTAAGATGCCCGGAAATTCTTTTATACGGCAAACTAGGTCCAAGAGCCGTCCAAATACGGTAGCAGCAAAGCGCGCCAATCAGCAACCGTTGGTCGAAACGAAAAAGTCAGCCGACCATAACCTACAAACGGGAGCTACTGCTGAATCATCTGTTGATAAACAAACAGATTCGGTGTTGGAGGACGGATTTCTGGAGTCGGTCGTTGATGAAGAAGGTGGAGAAGAAGTTGATTGTGGTGCATGCGACCGGCCAAAAAATGCCAAAAAGTTCATGGTTCTTTGCATAGACTGTCGGGTATGGTACCATTTTTCATGCGCTGATGTAAACCGTGCTACTGTGCGATCGGATACGTTCGTTTGTGCTAAGTGTCGAACGATCCCACCTCCCTTGAGTTGCACATCAGGGAAGTCGGGTAGGACAACTAGTTCTCGGCAGTCGCGTATTGCTCGGGACATACAAAAGCTAGAGGAAGAAAATCGTTTGTTTGAGGAAATGCACTCGGAAAAACTTGAACAGAGGAAGAAATTCATAGATCGAAAGTACGAGCTACTTAAGCAGCAGGATGATGAAACAAAGAGTGGAAGAAGCCAGCGTAGCAGCCGGACTAGCAGAAGCAGAAGAATTGATGAGTGGGTGGAGAATCAGGCGATAACGATCGAGAGATCCGATCGGGTTGTCGTTGTACAGACATCCGAACCTGAAACTTCCCATCAATCGCTGCCCGTAAATCCGACTGACGTTCTAGATGGTAAGCTTACATCAACACCTTTGATCCGAAAAGAAGCTGCTCAAGTTGAAACTCGTCAGCTACATCTACCTCCCACGATAACGGGGAATAAGCTTGGCGAATATCGAGATCCACTTGTTCCCCCGATCGAAAAGGTAAATTTAAATCCACTCATCAATATTATTAAAGAATCCCAACCTCCTCATCTACCCCATATGCCAGAGTTGAGTCGTAAGACTGGTCAAAGTCTTTACCAGCACTGGCGTAACCAGACAAAAATTATGCAGGAAGAGCATAAAAAGGAGCTAGACCGACAAAATCAGCGTGAGAAGGAACTGTTGGATGCCATCAATAAGATTCAGGTTCAACGAGACCAAGAGCAAGATTTGCAGCGGCAGAAGGAAACCGACTTACGGAAACAACTACTACGTCAACAGCAAGAAGAAGTTTTATTGGTCAACAAAGTTCAAGAGTTACAGATTGAACGAAAAGAAGGCATAATCATCCAACGGAAAAAAGAAGAAGATCTACTCAAACTGGCTCAGCTGCAAATTATGGAACGTGAAGAGCAGATTCGTAATTTACGACTTGCACTGAGCAAACGAGATCTATTACGACCGAACGATGCTGCTAGAGAGACGGCGCGTGAAGCGCACACTCAACAGGAGCCGGAATTTGCTGGACTAAGTGACCGTCAATCGCAGTTTGTGGAGCAGCATGCAGATTGCCAAAGGGGTGCCACAGAAAGACCGCCGGACATACCTGAAGGTAACCCACACCCATACATAGGTGCAGCAGTGAGTGATTTTTCAAATGCTCCCTCCGACCCAAATCGAAAAAAATCAAGCTTGAGTTCTACGGATTTCGAAGTGAACACTCCAACGCCATGCGTTGATCGATCAGTTTACTCATATCCATCGTCTTGGCTACCTCGTCCACATAATGTTACACAACCTACACCCAACACAAATTATGATTCACCTCCTTTACAGCCTCCTGTGAACATAGCTCCACCCATGCAGCAAAGTCGGATTAGCTGTCCTCCAATCGTATGTCTGGATCAACAAGGTTTGGAAAGTCCTCCTACTCAGCAGCAGTTTATCGCACGCCAGTTTGGCGCACGAGAGCTGCCCATATTTTTTGGTGATTCTGCAGATTGGCCATTGTTTAGCAATATCTATCATCAGACTACTGTGTCATGCGGCTTCACGAACTCGGAAAACCTTTTGCGTCTTCAAAGATGCCTAAAAGGCAGCGCAAGAGAAGCAGTTAGCAGCTTCCTCCTTCACCCTTCCACAGTACCACACATCATCTCGACCTTGCAGACTTTGTATGGTAGACCGGAGCAAATAGTAAACCACATGATTGCTAAGATTCGTGCAATTGCCGCGCCTAAAGCTGATAGGTTGGAAACTTTAGTGCCTTTTGGATTAGCCGTACTGAACCTGTGCGGCCACATACGTGCTGTGGGAATGGACCAACACTTATCAAATTCTACTCTTCTTCAAGAGCTAGTAGCGAAACTACCAACATTGGTGCAATTCAACTGGGCTCTTTATCAGCAGCAATTTCCGACAGTTGATTTGACAGTATTTGGGAAATATATGGAAACTATTTCGGCAGCCACATGCAGTGTCACGACTAATGCTTTTCCTATGACGGGTTACAGAGATGATCGTCATCGGAACCATCAAAAGGGATATTTTAATGCGCACACAGTTCATAACGCTAGTTTTGAAGAATCTGAACAGGGAGAAAGGAATGAAAATTCAAACAATAATAACCAACATTCTATACCTTGTCCGATTTGTGGTGCAGTTAACCACCAGACTACGGCATGTAACATTTTTAAAGCTCTCAATTTGGATGACCGTTGGCAAATAGTGAAAAATAAGAAGCTGTGCCACCGCTGTCTTATTTCACATCCTCGATGGCCATGTAAAGGAGAAAAATGTGAAATAAATCAATGTCAAAAACGGCATCACCGTTTTCTTCATTTTGAGCCTTCGAATAATCAAGGCAACCAGAATGAATCCGTTTCGAATGCCAGCACTTAGGTTGAGCTGAGATCTTATTTAACGTATTCTCGACAATCTTCGGAGACGGTGAATATTGGAATACATACCGCTAATAACTAGACGAACCCACTTAAGGTTTGTGATGTGCACACCGATAGTTAAAGGTAAAAATTGATCTTGCTGGACATTTTTAAAGTTGGTGACCCTGAGACGAGCCCTTCGGTATACACCCAGGCGACACCGGGGGGAGGATGTTGCCAACAAGATTCATGAGGATCCCTACTCATCATCTAGCCAAAGTCACGAAACGTCAGAAATGAAATGATTAACATTAGTATTCATTTCTGGCACAATCAAAAGGTGCATTTAATAGTTTAAAGTATCAAAATCTATTTGTTGTGGAATAATACTATAAGGAGACATAATGTAAGTTTATAAATCAATTTATACAAAAACTGGAATTATAATAAACCACTGTTTTACAGCTTTGAGCTTACTGCAACAGAAAAATATGTATGCGAGTTTGCTACGAAGACCCCGAAAAATAGTATCCACAACAATCTCAAAGATTATGTCTCCTTATAGTATTATTCCACAACAAATAGATTTTGATACTATTAAATGCACCTTTTGATTGTGGAATAATACTATAAGGAGACATAATCTTTGAGATTGTTGTGGATACTATTTTTCATGCGCTGATGTAAACCGTGCTACTGTGCGATCGGATACGTTCGTTTGTGCTAAGTGTCGAACGATCCCACCTCCCTTGAGTTGCACATCAGGGAAGTCGGGTAGGACAACTAGTTCTCGGCAGTCGCGTATTGCTCGGGACATACAAAAGCTAGAGGAAGAAAATCGTTTGTTTGAGGAAATGCACTCGGAAAAACTTGAACAGAGGAAGAAATTCATAGATCGAAAGTACGAGCTACTTAAGCAGCAGGATGATGAAACAAAGAGTGGAAGAAGCCAGCGTAGCAGCCGGACTAGCAGAAGCAGAAGAATTGATGAGTGGGTGGAGAATCAGGCGATAACGATCGAGAGATCCGATCGGGTTGTCGTTGTACAGACATCCGAACCTGAAACTTCCCATCAATCGCTGCCCGTAAATCCGACTGACGTTCTAGATCAGTGGTTTTCAAAGTGGTCCCTACCGCCCCCTTGGGGGCGATGAGAGCTTCTAGGGGGGCGGTGAGCTCAATGTTGAAATTTGGGGGGCGTTGGAAAGGCTCAGGGGGGCGGTGAGGTCGTAATCCACATTTACACAAATCACGAAACAACATAGATTTGGAATAACAACGAGTAAGTTCGATGCAAAAAATTAAATTACGCTACAAATCTAGACATCAGGTTGAAGACTAAAATATCTATGATTTCACAGAGCTGGAAGCAAATTTGTCGTTCCAGTATATCAATAATTATTTTTTAATGTAACTAAAAGATTTTGTTTAAATTGTCACTGATTTTGTATACGCTCTTAAGAAATTTTTTTTTTACTAAAACAAGAATAATTTTAGATGATAATATTTAAAATGGATTGTCTTCAAAAGTCTGATAAACAGAAAATGCCTTTGAAAAAATCTGTATTTAAAGGCGTTATCTGTGATTTAGTGATGGATTTTTTTTAAGAAATTGTGTAGGAACTATTTTAGATTAGAGAATTTTTTATTTCAAGTTCTTATTTGTTCATCTCGATTTCAATCGATGCAAAAAACCAATTGTGCCATTTGCCATGGATAAACTTTTAATCTTTTCGGTTATCACGAACATTGCCTGGATTTAGTTATTAGAATCTTATTTAAACTTTAAGACCCGTGAATGCTGCATAACTTCAAACAGGACTCAAATTCAGATATCGAGAAGTAATACTATTCTCACGTTATTTTACCGGCTTTACAGTATTTGTATTCATTAATGCAATTTAGTTTTCAACACTAACGCTAATTAATAGTAAATAAAAAAATTTGTTTACCAAAATTAAAGATATATTTATTTATTGTTCACGGTCTTCGATAACTCAATATCATACAGACTGGTAACTTAAACTACGCTTAAAACTATCCTTACTTATATTAAAATCAAAATACACATACACTTGGTTGAACAGTCTACAAGAGATGTCAAATGGGTTATAAAATTCATTCCTTCCATAATTGTTTAATATGATATGATTTGATATCAAACTTATTAATCAGTTTAAGTAAGTGTCCAGGAAACTTTACATAGAATTAAGTGTTTATTGTAGGTTTGAAGCAATATGAGGCCCTTAGAACCAAATGGGTATACGTAGGGAGCCAGATCTCCCGGATATTTATTGAAAAATCGTCAAAAGACCGATCCGGCCAGGTTGCCCGGAGTTATTCACTTCATTTGCAAAAACAAACTAAATATAATCAAAATGTGTTTTTAAAATTTTTATTTATGCTTTTTTATTTAGAATATTTTTGAGCAAATTTTATGGAAATAATCATGAAATGTTTTTTGAATGGCTGAATAAAAACTGCTGATAAATTATGACGAAGAAAAATTTTTTTTCAAGTTTTTTTTTCTTGATTTTTTTGAAAAAAAAATTTCTGAGTTTTGAGAAAATTTGCCTGGATAATATCCGGGTTTTTGGTCGAAAATTTTGAAATCAAATGCCCGAATTTAGCCAGGTTCTTAGATAAAATATCTCGGATTTGTCCGGCTCGGGTACGTGCTTAAAGCGAATAAAAGCAAATTGCGAGAAAACACGCTTTTTATTTGTTATGTTTGGTAATTTTCCATAGATATATTTAAATAAAAAATGCTCTTTTCTTTCGAATGAAATAGTATGCAAATAAAATTCTAAAAATCTAAAAAATCATTAAATATATGTAGTTTGAAATATAAGAATTGATTGACATTATTAAATCAAAATCGACCATTTTCACACTTATAATACCTTTTGGCTCTGAGGGCCTCATATAAATTTAAATGAATTTTGAGCTAAGCCTTACAACAACATCAAGTCAAAAGCTAATGGCTTTTTAACTATCCAAATTTTCATTTTATCAATAGATTTTCTGGAAATTTGCTCAGGGGGGCGTTGAGCTCGGAAATTTTGCAAAAGGGGGCGGTTAGTGAAAAAAGTTTGAAAACCACTGTTCTAGATGGTAAGCTTACATCAACACCTTTGATCCGAAAAGAAGCTGCTCAAGTTGAAACTCGTCAGCTACATCTACCTCCCACGATAACGGGGAATAAGCTTGGCGAATATCGAGATCCACTTGTTCCCCCGATCGAAAAGGTAAATTTAAATCCACTCATCAATATTATTAAAGAATCCCAACCTCCTCATCTACCCCATATGCCAGAGTTGAGTCGTAAGACTGGTCAAAGTCTTTACCAGCACACCTTTTTCGCTCGCTTTATTCTAGCGAATATTGGGCGTTTTCCATTAGGGAATAAATTAGGGAATATACTTTCAGGCGCATTTTTTCCACTAGCTGCCACAAATCTTTCAGCGCATATATTTCGACCGGATCTAAGGGCCATGCATTGAAATTGTTTTATTTTAATATAAATGTATGTGAAGGAAATGAAAATTTCTATTTGACTGGTTTACATCACCTCTAAAGCATCAAATGGTTTTATAATAATCGACCTTAAGTCGTTGAGAGAGAACAAACAGTATGCAGCAGAATGAAATAGCATGTTATTTTTTCAACAATGGTTTGATATGAATGAGTGCTTTGATAACAAGTTCAATAAAAGTATCAAAATCAACCTAGTAAGATAGTAAAGTAAATCTTCCAGAACAGGATCTAATATTTCGATTAAAGACGGTTTCGTTTATATAAAATCTACTTCTTAGTGACAATTTATTTACCGCTGATTTTCTTGAGAAAATGATGGTGATGGTGCAACTGAATCTGTTATTTTCGATTAAAACCATTTGATAATCTTCAAGGTGTTGTAAAGCAGTTAAACACAAACATTGTTATGCATTGCTCACGCATTGAATGACGCCTGACACGAAATTGTGTCAAGAGGTAACATTCGGGAACAGAGGAAAGAGGTGAGTTTATGCATAGGTACCTAATAAAATGTTGATAACTCAAAAATATCATTATTCATCTTACCAGACGTTTTAATCACGAACTGTGACCTAATAGTCTAGCCAGTTGGTTCAGAAGTGCGTATAGATTTTACGGCATAAATTATTCTCTTGGTTATTTCTATTTAGAATGTGAATCATCTCTAACTGGGTTTCCCAAATCTCATCGAGCAGCGTGTTCCGGTTCCTTAAAAAAATTAAAAATTAAATTAATGATATTAAAAAAACTATAATTACAAAATTTACTTGCAAATTATCAAAAGACATCTACGTCGTTAACTGAGCTTCCTACACTTTGTTGTTAGTCTGGTTTTCAAGATGATGTAATTTTCGTAGTCACCGAACGTGGTTTTGTTCACCAATTTTCCGATGCTGTTACTAATACGATTACAGCTTATAATATATTTTCTCGGGGACCTCTACCTTTGGCAATGATGAGCAGCAGTCGTCACACAGAATAGAGTTGCAACACGAATAAAATTGTCCAAAGGCCACTAAAATTCAGCCAAAAAAAATGTAAACAGCGTGAACAAACAAAACAGAACCGCTTACTGCAGTTCGGTAACAAATTTTGAATATGGCGAATGCGCCAAATGTAAACAAACTGAGTTATCAGCTGGGTGAAAAAGTACGCGTTCGAAGACCTACATTTTGATTGTAAGAAATTTAAAAGATTGGTTTTCGAGAAATAAAGGTAACAAAATAATATTTTTCCTGGGAGCTTATGGAGCTGTCAAACTTTGAACGCGTTTTTCTCGAAACGCAGCGATGTTGGCGCATTCGCCGTCTTCAAAATTCGATACCGAATTGCAATTGTTATTCTGGGGGTGTTCAAATGTGCAGTAATTTTACCGATGATCGTTTTCAATCATAACCAAAAAATATCAGATTTGATTCTAACTTTATTCTCAAATTTGCCTCAAATTTAAGTAGATTATCTTTTTAATTGTCGATCCTTTTTTAAATTGGATTAATATTATGCTACTAGAATTTTTTTGAAATTTTATTTTATAACAAACTCACGTCAACTTAAAGTTATGTGATTGATGTGAAGAATCGAAAAAGTTAGGCTTCCGGTAATCTTAATAACAATAATTATTACTTACCATCTGCATCAGTGTTGATGCCGATTAATCGCTTTTTAGTTTCGTTAGAGATTTCCAGCTCGGCTTAGAAATTCAATTAGATCTCCAAGCGTTTCTGGCACGTTTAAATTTATGAAATTTTTGGTGTGTATTGTATGCATCTCAGATGTCCCGAATTTATTCAGACATAAATGGGGGTTTCAAAGTAAAGTGGACTGGACAAGTAAAGCAAACTATGATCTGGCTCAAACAGAAAACTCAAATTGCTCAAAATTTTCATTGGTTATTTATCTAAATTTTTTTTTTTGGTAGTTTTAAAAACGTATCGAACGTTGGGAGGGTTTTGGATATTTCTTTTCACATTTGTAGGTAGGGTTCAGAACGACATTGTTTTCTCAAATTAAACGATAGAAACTGCGGTTGCAACGCTCACCGGTAGATATTTTTAAAAGCTAAAACCAACCCTTCAATCGATCGAACCGGTTCCAACTTTCCAGGGGCAGTAGTGTCCTTGTCAATCACAGGACCTCGATGACCAAGTAAAACTTGCGGGTGGTATATGTCCGTCCACCATCAGTTTTTCTTTCTCTCTCTCGTTCAGTCCTTCAGACTCGAAACGTTTCAAAGAAAAGCGTTGACGCGACTACCGTGTACTCAATCCACTCCATTGATGCCACACTCCAACAAACCGGGGGGTCTTCAGAAACTGGTCCCCCGTATTCTTGGCGGAACCATATCCCATCGACATGATGAACCGTTAGCTTGCCTCTTTCTCATTCCACCAGACGGCATCGCGAGATTGGTGACGAGGAAATTTCAATTAAAAATCAAACTCTTATCACTTGGGTTCCGATCATCGCGTCAACAACTAAACCATCGTCGATGTGCGCGGCAAATATCAATGAAAAAAGGAAGCCGTGGATGCTCTGCGGGGGAGGTGCCGGAGTATTGTGTCCTGGGTAGATCTTTTTTTACTTTCTTTCATTTTGTTATTCCCATTTTCCGGCGCTGCTGCTAGTCGCTCTTCATTTAAGAGTATACAGTTCGATTGTTCGCATTCGCGCTTGGAAAAAAGAGATATTTTTCCAGCAGCTCAGGTACCAGGAAACGAAATCGATCAACTGTGTGTATTTTGCTATCTATCTAGCTGCTGCTGAGCTTTTATGAATCGTCGTCGTCGTTGGCGTTGTCGCTTTCCGGTAACACTACTGCACCGGAGCAAAACCGTGGCACTTATTTTCAGTTGGATTGAAGAAATTAAATTTGATATTTTTTCTGGGAAGTCAGCTTATGTTAGAAGAACTGGTTCACGGTTCGTGGAGCCGTTCTCCCTGAGCGCGAGTTCATTCAAATTGAAGAGATGTTTGATCAATTCTATGCGAAGATTTATAAAATAAGAATATCTCGTTGAGATAGATTTGGGAAGAAATTTTTATACGCTCTTCTGATCGGGTGAAATTAAGATTAATGGTTGAGTAAAGGGTGATACGGTCAAAATTTGGTCAAGGGAAAACGCGTGTAAATCGGTGAAATCGTTTATTTAAAAAATCAAATCAAATTTCTTTTTCAAGTTTAATTAGTATAAACTACAGGAAAAATATTCAGTTAGGCTTCCGCTTTTCCAAATCCGCTTAACCCCTGCCATCAGATTTTGTGCAGCCACCTTGTCCACCTTCTTCGCCGCAGAAAGCCAGTATGCCTTGAACTGCTGCTCGTCCTTAGCAGTTTTTTTGGTCTTCTTTAGGTTCCGCTTGACAACAGCCCAGTATTTCTCAATTGGGCGGAGCTCTGGCGTGTTGGGATGGTTCTTGTCCTTGGGAACGACCTGCACGTTGTTGGCGGCGTACCACTTCATGGTCTTTTTACCGTAATGGCAAGATGCCAAATCCGGCCAAAACAGTACGGAACAACCGTGTTTCTTCAGGAAAGGCAGCAGACGTTTATTCAAACACTCTTTCACGTAAACTTCTTGGTTGACAGTCCCGGAAGATATGAAAATGATGCTTTTCAAGCCACAGGTACAGATGGCTTGCCAAACCAGATATTTCTTCGCGAACTTTGACAGTTTCATGTGCTTGAAAATATCTGCTACCTTTCCCCTTCCTTTTGCCGTATAAAACTCCTGTCCCGGAAGCTGCTTGTATTCGGCTTTGACGTAGGTTTCGTCGTCCATTACTACGCAGTCAAACTTCGTCAACATCGTCGTGTACAGCCTCCGGGGTCGCGCTTTGGCCGTCGTATTTTGTTTATCATCGCGATTTGAAGTCACTACCTTCTTGTTAGTCGATAGTCCGGCTCGTTTTTTGGCTCGATACACGGTTGTAGACGATACACCCAGCTTATTTGCAGCATCTCGGAGAGAGAGGTTAGGGTTTCGCTTGAAACTACCGGCAACTCTCTTTGTCGTCTCAGCGGCTTCCGGTTTTCAATTTCCCCTCGATCCAGACTTCCTGGCTGTCGACAAACGTTCCCCAAACACTTTAATTACATTTGTAACGGTTGATTTGCCAACTTTTAGCGATTTTGCCAGCTTTGCGTACGAGTAGCTTGGATTTTCGCGATGCGCGAGCAAAATTTTGATATGCTGCTCTTCTTCCTTGGACGGCATTTTGACAACTGAAGAGTGAATTTCAAAATCAAAATTTGAGCAACATTCAACACACACACCTTCAAAATGAGGGGTGTTCAGGTTTATTAAATGCCAATTTGAAAGAAATACGTCAAGTTGATATTGACCAAATTTTGACCGTATCACCCTTTTGTGTACAACCCGTGAAAGACCTTCCATATTGGCTGCTTCACAACCGAAAACACAGCGAAACAGGTTTAATAAAATCATACATAAATTTACTGATGACATTACTGGATGCTGCTGCACCGCGCTAAATACGTGACTCAAAGTTAACCAACCGGAACATGATTAAATCTACAGCTTGCACAGCTCACCTGGCTCCAGGTGAAACTACCCAAAAGAAGCAACAGCGACGCAGCGCATTGTTGTCGTCAATCATAGCTCTTGTGCGGTTCTGCTGACATGGCGAAATTGCATTTTGCCAGCAAAACTTTTCGCCCAACCCAACAAAATCCCCAAACTATCATCTTCTTGCCAGCAAGCGCTCTTTTTCCGGGCGACAGTTTTCAATCTTTGCCGGAGACACACACAGGAACCGGAAGCATTCCAGCAACTCCAGTCATTCAGTCAGTAGTCATTTTGCTGCAGTATTTTGCGGCACCTTATCTGCTGCTTGCTGCCTGTTGTTATCGAGCAACCAGACGCATCAATCCGAATTAATTCCATTAAGCATTTACCATCTGTGAGTGTGGTGCACACATTCACACAAATACGGATGCAGCTCTGACGCTCGCTGATGGAAAACTCCGTTGGTAGGAGCCTAACGCGGCGCGGTGCGCTGGAATTGCATTACCATAATTATCAAACAGTTAGAGCTATATTTCCTGCCACATTGGGAATGCTTCCGGTAGTGGAGTGCGAATCTGGCGAAGTTCTTCTGACGATGGTGGAAGAATGTTTCTTGGTTAGCCAGCCACCGAATGAATGAACGGGTGTACGGATTTCGGGCGAACGCTGCCTGAGTGGAAGCCACCATTCTTCCTTAGCACGTGCCAGGATCTTCTCGCTGCCAAATTGGACAGGAGAAAGGGTGTCTTTTAAAAAAAGTTACAGAAAAACTTATTTATTTCCAAATTGTAATACGATTACAAAAATTTAAATCAAGCATTGTGATTTCAGAACTTCAGATACTGAAATTAACGTGTTTCTTTTTCCCATTTTCCTGACAAAAGATTTGAGGACTTTTATAAGGCTCAAACAAACTACTCAATTTCAGCATATATTTTTTTTTGTTTGAAGCAACGCCCATGAAAACTAAGCTGAAAATGGTCTTAAACCTCAAGGGGGTTTTCACTGACTTGTCGATTTTCCGCTGTTATGAAGACAATTATTTATTTACATGGTGTTCCGTCTCACTACATGATCTGATGAACAATATTCCTCCAATTCACTCCGTCCACGGCAACCGATCTCCAACTAAAGGGCATTCCACATTAGCCAGATAATGCTCCACTTAGTATAACCACCTCGCTCGTTGCGCCCTTGCTCGTCTCGTTCCTACCGGATTCGTAACGAACACCTGTTTTACAGGAGAGTCGTGCGGCATTCTCGCAACATGTCCCGCCCAGCGTATCCGGCCAGCCTTCACCACCTTCTGGATACTGGGTTCGCCGTAGAGTCGCGCGAGCTCGTGGTTCATCCTTCGCCTCCACACTACGTTCTCCTGCACGCTGCCAAAGATGGTTCTTTACACTCGTCGCTCGAATACTCCGAGTGTTCTCAGGTCCTCCTCGAGCAATATCCATGTCTCGTGCCCGTAGCGAACAACCGGTCTAATGAGCGTCGTGTGCAGGTTACACTTCGTGCGAGGGCTATGTTCTCTTGACCGCAGTTGCTTGTGAATTTTTTAGTTAATTAGTCACGACCAAGGAGCCGAAATAGACAAAGCCTTCGACTATCTCCAGCTCGTTGCCATCGATCGTGACCTTGTTATTACTAGACAAGCGGGCTGAGTTGGTGTCGGACCCGCAGAGCAGCATATACTTCGTCTTGGACGTATTCATCATTAACCCAATCCTTCCAGCGCCAGGTTGAACATCATTCAGGATAGACCATGACCTTCATCCGAAATCCGCACGCAGCACAGCGTTCCATCCTTCACCGCCTTGACCAGTCTGGTCAGCTCCCGGAAAAGCCGTTGTCGTCCTTAACACGTTGCCCTAGGCATTTTTCCCCGTATGTTTAGATAACGTGCCGCTATTAAGCCTACCCCCATTCTGATTCTGATGCGTAAGGACTTGAGGTTTACGGCATTTTTGGAGGATTTGCCGTAATGTGAAGATCTGTGAATTGCCGGATTAAGGTTCTGTTAGCATATGGTCGTCTTCTCAACAAACGTCGCTCACTCTTTGACCCCAATTGTCTAATCGTCTCTGAAAAGTTTTAATCAAGCTACTACTCCATGCTTCTAAAAATCACTGCTGCTAACCCATTTTTGGTGTAGACTCTAGCGCGTCAACTGACCAGAGTTAGTCGAAGGAACAATTGAACAATTGAACAATTGAACAATCTTTTGAGGCCCCAACAAAGGTCAATCAGGCGTGGAAATTTCTCCAGCAGGTAATTGTTTTTATTTATTTATTTATTTATTTAATGTCTTTGATATAAACCATCTTTTTGAACAATCTTTTGAGGCCCCAACAAAGGTCAATCAGGCGTGGAAATTTCTCCAGCAGGTAATTGTTTTTATTTATTTATTTATTTATTTAATGTCTTTGATATAAACCATTCAGACATATCTTAAACTAAACATGTGTTATGTTCTAAGATTACGAATATTATTTCTAAATTTTATGAACTTGATTTGCGGCTTTATCGGTGAGGGTTAAAGAGTTGAAATGAAAGACGGATAGAAGATCAGAAGAAAATTCTAAGGTGGTGAAAAGAGCGAAGAGCATTTGAAATAGAAGCTTGACCACATACTAAATTCTTTGTCCCGCACCAATTAACTGTATTGAAGAAGTAGTACCCAATAGGGGAGGCACTACGTTTTTCGATACAGTTAATTATGGATGGTTCGACCGCCATGTGAATGCACATGTGTCGAACGGACAAAACATTTAGCATGTAGTTTCTCTGTTAAGTCTTCTATTGTGCGATATCGTTCGACAAAGAATTTAGTATGTGGTCAAGCTTCTATTTCAAATGCTCTTCGCTCTTTTCACCACCTTAGAATTTTCTTCTGATCTTCTATCCGTCTTTCATTTCAACTCTTTAACCCTCACCGATAAAGCCGCAAATCAAGTTCATAAAACAAATTCACGGTGATTTCTCTTCTTAAATAATTATTTCTAAACACTTCTTTGAATTGATTAAAATTAAAAACGTTAGACACTTCATTAAAAACACGACAACAATTATGCAAAGGGTGATTTCGGGCAAAAATTGTGCGACTAGATGGAATCCACAAAAAGTTCTGTTGACGAAGACGTCTCGCTGGAGCATGAATGTGGATGCTTTGTAGCAGTAGAGGACAGTCAATATTGTTCATCAACAAATCAAAAACAAACATTCTTTGGATGTATATATATATGTATGTCGCAGGGTCTCAAGGCTAATTAGATTGCATCTTTCGGCATACGGTGGCATACGAACGGCATCATTCCACGGCAGTCTACGGAGTGCAAATCGTAGGAACTTCTTTTGTACCCTTTCTAGTCTTTCAGTGTGCACTGTTTGATGCGGCGCCCAAACTACCACGGCGTATTCCAGAACGCTGCGCACCAAGGCGCAGTAAACCGCTGACAATAAACATTCTCAAACTCAACAGTGTTTCTACGAATAAAGCCAAAAATGGCAAAGGCTTTTGCAGTTGTGGCGGCTATGTGTTCTGAAAAACTTAGTAGCTGATCAAAAATAACTCCGAGATCTTTAATCGAGACTACTCGTTCCATTTCTGCTGTATCCATTTTGTAGGCAAAACGAAGTAGAGTTCTAGCTCTGCAGAAAGTTATACATTGGCATTTACTGGCATTAGCTTCCATCCCATGAGACTTGCACCAGTCTAAAAGTGTCGAGATGTCGGCTTGAAGTGCTGCACAGTCCACTGGTGATTCGATTAACCGGTAAATCTTAACGTCATCTGCGTACATCGATTTGGAGGATTGCAGTTAACAAGCAAGATCGTTAAACAAAAGGATAAAGATTAGTGGTCCTATGAGGCTGCCCTGGGGAACACCGGAAGGGACGTCGAATGGCTGAGATCTGATTCCTCGTAGATTCACAAATGCTCGTCGGTTTGTCAAGTAGGAGTAGAGCCATTTTGTAGACCATGGCGGAAAGCCGTAGCGTTCTATTTTCCTGATGGCGATTTCATGTGGAACTTTATCAAATGCTTTTGAGAAATCTATGTAAATGGCATCTACTTGTTGCTTTTTGCTGATAGCTGTATGAAGTGTGGCAGAGTAGCTCATCAGATTCGAGACCGTTGACCTTTTTTTCATGAAACCATGTTGGTGTTCGGTAATTATTGGTTTAGCAGCGTTGTAAAACCTCTCGTAGATAATTGACTCAAACACCTTTGACAAGCAACAGAGAATCGAAATAGGTCTGTAGTTCTCCACGCTATGACTGTTTCCCGATTTGTGTATTGGTGTTATAGCGACCGTCTTCCAAATGCTAGGGAAAATACCTTCGTTAAGTGACCGATTAAAGATGATTTGCAGTGGATCGGCAAGTGATTTCGCAATGCCCAGTATAAGACACGGCGGAATGCCATCTGGGCCTGGTCCTTTCGAAGGATCGATAGTTTTCAGAGCTGTCAAAACTTCATGCTGGGTTAGAAGTGGCTGAGGAAGGTTGATGTCCAATGCAGGCAATGTTTCGAAGTTTTCGTTGGTAGCAGGTGGCATTTGTGTTGAATAAACGCTCTTAAAAAAATCTGCAAAAAGATTTGCAGACTCACAGGCAGTTTCGAAGTAGCGCCCGTCAAACGATACTCGCGATGGAAAGCTGCTGGTACGACGTCTAGACTTGATAAATTTCCAGAATTCAGAAGGATTGACTTTCACTTCCCTCTCCATATCATTGACGTATCTCCTGAAAAGAGAGTTGCGTAAAGCTGAGTAATCAGCTTCCGTTGATGCTGGATCGGCTTTGTTTGCTGCTGTTTTATTTAAGAAGTATCGTTTGCGTATCATGCGTAGTCTGTTTCTTAAACGACGAAGGTCGACGCTCCACCAAGGTTGCTTGTACGACTGATGTTGGAGGTCATTTCTTTGGAGTGTGAAGCGCAACTATTCTTAGCAACTGTTTGTAGAATATCGAGACAGCTTCATCGGAATAGTTGAACAGGCTTAGCTGAAAGTCCCTCCACAAATCGAAGCGTTGCCAAGAGAATTCCATCTAAATACGAGGAATATTCGAGTAGGGTCGCTCCTTGCTATAAAAGCAGTAGGGATAAAACTTGATCTTCTCCGCAGTGAACTTCAGAAGAAACAGTGTATTTAACGACGGAGAATACCCTTATAGTAGATTTACATTCGACTTCGGACGAGTCGTTTGAGTCGATGAAGGATGACGTCGTAGCGGAAAGTCCCAGATGTGAGCTGTGATAGGCTCTTACTCAGTACAAGCCTCGTCCCGATCTGCAGAAGACGGTCGAAAGGCAAGACAGCGGATAAACAAGAGTCCAATGAGCTGACTGTTTCACTCAAATGAAGAAGTTTTTCTCACTTATCCATGTTCTAGGATGTACTGAATCGTGATGTGATCCAGAAAAGTAAATATGTATCACAAGATCCGAGATGTAGTTATACATATTTGAAATAAGAAAAGTATTTTAGTATTTTGAATCCTTCCCAAGCGAGTTTTTGGAACAACGAAGTCCTATCGCAGCTAACTTTTAATGACATTTTTCTATCTTATTTTAGCATCACAATGTCATGACGATTTCGATTTCTCTCACTTATAGAGGTTTCTTGCTTTGTCAGTTCTCTCTTACCCAGGCTCTAATCTGTTATTAAATGTTCCGATGACTTTCTCTAGCTTCGGCTGGATGATTTTTCAAAGGTTCAATTTGGACGACCTTACAAATTTTCTTTATCCGAAAACCCCGTCTTAACGACATTTCATGGCTTTGCGTAGATTACCTCCTATCTGGTTCCCGACTGGCCAGTGGCTCTACTCCGACGATTTTCCAATGCCCCAGGCTCAACTACCTTCCAATGGTTTCCAGTATAACGACCTTCCAGTCGTTCTAGCTCCATCTCTCCGGTTTGATGACCTTCCAGTGGCTCCGCTACATGGTGTAGGTGTAGGTTACTCCAGTTCAAAGAGGACATTTGAGCATGTCTTCCCCAATGTACTTTGGTATTTACCATTGTATACACACAAAAATGGTAAAATAAATTCTATATCAACTGTTTTTTTGATAACATTCATGATCTAGTAAAGTCTGCTTCATTTAATATTGGAACAAATTCTTTTGCTCATTGTGGCGCTCCTACTGGACGGATTTGGAAACTTTTTTCACCCACGTGTCGGGAAATTCATTACCTTTCACCATGTATTTATGTCATAGCACCAAACGATAGCATTTTGTGAACAACCGCCATGGAAGCCGAACGGAGAGATCAAATTGTGCACAGTTTTCTTGAAAATCCATTGTTGTCGGCATCGAAGCTAGCTAAACAGCTTAAAATGCCCAGAAATACCGTATGGCGTGTTATCAAGCAGTACAAGGAAACATTGACGACGGCTCGGAAGCCGCATTCGAAGCGTCGGAGTGGAACTGTCGACCGGAAACTGCGTGGGAAAGTCATCAAGGCCGTCAAGAGGAATCCCAATCTTTCAGACCGCGATTTGGCCAATAAGTTCCAGGACGCTCACAGTACGGTGCGACGAATTCGTCTCCGGGAAGGAATAAGGTCATTCCGTGCCAGCAAACAGCCAAATCGGACGCTGAAGCAGAACAATGTGGCCAGAATCCGTGCTCGAAAGCTGTACGACCAAGTGCTGACCAAGTTCGACGGATGTAAAGTCTGCTTCATTTAATATTGGAACACAAACAATTGCGTGTAGTTCAGTCATTTATTAACGAATTCATAATTTGTTTTTCATACAAATGTAGCATTTTCTTTACTCTTTCATAATTAAAAAATTAAAAAAATTATTCATTGCTGTTTCGAAGAAATTCTCGTACTCGTACTCGTAAGAAAACTGTGCACAATTTGATCTCTCCGTTCGGCTTCCATGGCGGTTGTTTACAAAATGCTATCGTTTGGTGTTATGATATAAATACATGGTGAAAGGTAATGAATTTCCCGACACGTGGGTGAAAAAAGTTTCCAAATCCGTCCACTAGGAGCGCCACAATGAGCAAAAGATTTTGTTCCAATATTAAATGAAGCAGACTTTAAAAAAAAAGTGATACAGAGATGCTTTTTTAATAACATTCATGATCTAGTAAAAAAAAGTGATACAGAGATGTTTTTTTAGTTTAATCAAACTTCAATTTCAAAACTTCAAGTATTCCTTTTTTACAGACATTTTCCAACACTTACGTACTTCTGAAGACATTTATATTGATTTTTGTGATTGAAGCACAATATTTTTCATCTATAAATTTGAGGTTCGTAGATGTAAATTCATTCAAAATGGAAATTTTGTTTCGAAAAATCATTTGGCTTCAAAGATAAAATTTCGATATTTTCAATTTTTTTTTGGTAATTTTTGAGAAAGCTGAAAATTTGAGCGCTTTGAAACACACACCCCAGCTGAAATTTTGAATAAATCAGTTCTATAATGTATAAAATGTATATGGTCGGTTTTCAAAATTCGATCATGAAATTTTACCCATACATCCTCTGTTACCCTAATAAGTATTTTAGCAGGTTCTTAAGTATTCACTAAACGTTTCAATTTACACCGCAAGTAATATTTGTTTATCACATTTGTTATATAATAGGTAAGTTAATGTTTTATATAAAACTTAGGAAAAGTCCGGCTCGGTCCGCTTGCCCGGATTTCGCCAGGGTTTATTCTCATTCCCAAATCAAACAAAAAAAAGGTCAAAATGTGTCAAAAACAATTTTTATTTATGCGTCCAAACAAAATTTTTGGAAATTTGGAATCTACTGATAAATTTTGATGAAAATTTTTTTGATCAAGCTTTTTTTCTTTATTGTTTATTGTTTCTTAATCATCCGGGGTAATATTGATCACTTTTTTCAATATATTTCGATTATTTGTTCTGTTAAGAGGAATGTGGCATGTTTTACATTTTTAAAACCAATACTGGATTCCTATTAACGTAAACATGGATGCAAAAATTTATTAGACCTCTTTAAATTTGTTTTGAAAATCGTTTTCGTCTCTGTTCAGAATTTGATGCTTTGGAGTGATATTGATCAGTTATTCTGACGATTTAACCGAGTTTTCTTGTTCATCTATATATATAAAAAGCAATTTCTGTGGGTTTGTTTGTTTGTCCTCTATAGGCTCAGCCATCTTAAGAGCTACAGAGCTGAAATTTGACATGGATACTCATTAGGACCAGGAATGATGAAAAAAGTTTTCAGATTTTTGGATGACCCCTTCTAAAGGGGGTCGTCCATACAAGACAAGTATTGTTTTCGCGATATTGACGTTAGTTTTCGTCGGATTGTGCCAAAAAATTGCACATAGGGGTTTTGAGAGATGAGGAATTGATTCCAGGTATTGAATTTTGTGTCAGGGGTTGGCAAAAGGGGTCGTCCATATGAACTGTTCAGTGTTTTCACTACTTTGACGTTATTATGCATTGGATTGATATGAAAATTTGCACATGAGTGTTTTGAGGGACGAGCAATCGATTCCAGGTATTCAATTCAGGGTCAGGGGTCGGCGAAAGGGGTCGTCCATATCAACTGTTCAATGTTTTTACGATATTGACGATATTATAGATTTGTTTTTGATGAAAATTTGCATAAGAGTATTTTGAGGAACGGTCAATCGATTCCAGGTTTCAAATTTAGGGTCAAAGGTCAGCCAAAGGGGTCGTCCATATTAACACTGTTTATGCGATATTAATGCCTCAATACATCGGATTAAGATGGAAGCTTGGTACGTGGGAGTTTCAAGAAACAAGTAATTGATTTCAGGAGTCAAATTTTAATTCAGAGGTCTGCGAAAGGGGTCGTCCATATAAACGGTTGAATGTTTTTTCGGTATTGATGTTTTTATGCATTGGATAGAGATGAAAATTTCCTCATAGAAGTTTTGAGGGACGCTCAATTGTTTCAGATTTCAAATCTCGAGTCAGGGGTTGGCAAAAATGGTCGTCCATGTTATCTGTTCACTGTTTTTGCTATATTGGAGGTTATTCTGCGAGTCGAGTGACGTGTCTCACAAATTTTCACTCCTTATCCTGACTCCAGGAAATGTTTCAGAGAAAAAAACGATAGTATAAATCGATCACAGGACAGCTGAAACTTCTAGCCTAGAAGGGTTTCTGGAGTTGGCACAACAATATGCCGACAATTTTTGCATATCACGTCACGTGACTCTCAAAATAAGCCCCATTGTCTTGATTATTCATCGGATTATAATGAAAATTTGCACCTGGAAGTTTTACAGCACATGTTATTGATTTCACGTGTCAAAATTTGACAAGGAATCAGTAAAAGGGTTCGTCTTTATGTTTTCCTTTTTTTTTTGCAATAATTACGTAGTTAGGCATAATATCGAGGCAAAAATTTAATCACGAGAGTTTTGAAGGATGAGGAATCGATTCCTGAGAACAAACTTCCTATTAGACGAAAGAATTTACTGTTTAATGCTTTTGGAATAACTGTTTTATTATGCATGAGATCCAGACAAAAATTCATTCACGGGTGTTTTACAAAACGGATAATTGATTTATGAATTAAAATTTGTAATCAGACGACAGAAAAGGAGTCGTTAGTATTACCTTTAAAATATTTTAGGCATAATTCCGTTGTTATGCATCCGAAAAAGACAAAACATCGTACACGGATGTTCTTTTCGACGGCCAATCAATTTCTTATTTTAAATTTCCGTTTGGTATACAAGCAAATAAGTCACTTGCAAATTCTGATTAGTATTTTAAGCATTTTTTTGGTGAAAATTCGTCCCAATCACCAACCAAATACAAAATCATCAGCTTTAAAGTTAAATGCGAAACGGAGTTCGTACGGGATCAGCTAGTAAAGGATACAAAACACCTTCATAATATTTACAAATGCTAGTTTATCAATTTAACCTAGATTTTCTACATCTTCTTTTAAAACTATTTATAATCGAAAAAAGAACGATGATGCTGCCTACATTTAGGTGCAAACCCGATCAGGAAGGAAAAACTAAATTATATCAAGCTGAGATATTTTGATACTAATTTTTTCCTATCTAAATGAGTTATAATTCAGTACTCGTAGGATGTTAAAATATCTCAAATTATATCAAAAAATCTATGCGATCATAGCTAAATTATATCAATTTTAGATATGCTCCTTTCAAGATTGTATCTTATTCAGATAGCACAGTTTGATATTGAACAGAACAAAACCTATCAAAATTATAACTAATCAAGATATGAGTGCTTCGAGAAAAATTGCTAGTGGAATGTCAATAAACCACATTATATGCTAAAACCATGCTCCATTTTTGGAATCCCTAAAATTAGTTTCAATTTCATGGATCTGTTGAGCGAAACTCATTAATGCACGGTTTGGGCCGTTGACTTCGATGTCCGTGTTTCAGAAAAAGTTGCACGTATATCAAAATATGATATAATCATTTTATTTTAGGACAATCCAAAAAAAATCTTTAACATTGAAAATGAGCTCAACCCCATTGAAGTCTGTCAATCAGAATAAGATATAATTAAGATTGGAGAAAATTAAAATCGAAAATTTAGAGTACCTAATTAAAACTGAATCAGATGTAAATATCTTGGTGAGATACGTTTGAGTTATTATTTTGATATGCTCTCCTGATCGGGAAAACTATTATAATTGCTAAATAGTTTGAGCTTCAAATACAAATAAAATTTTACTTTCACACATTCCCCTATGCCTCCCACTATTTTCATTTTCATTTTTTCTTCAAAGTTAACGATTTGATAGGGTTCTTATCCATTTGTCCAATACGGGCTTACTCTTGGAAAATATCCTTATTTTTTAAATATCAAAAATTTATCATTAAATGACTATAAAAATAGCACTATAATTGTTCATATACAACGAAAAAAAGTGATTCTTTCCCGATCAGAAGGGAAAAACAAAACTATATCCAGATGAGATATTTTGATACTAATTTTTTTCTATCTAAATGAGTTATAATTCAGTACTCATAGGATGTTAAAATATCTCAAATTATATCAAAAAATCTATACGATCATAGCTAAGTTATATCAGTTTTTGATATGCTCCTATCAAGATTATATCTGGTTCAGATAGCATAGTTTGATATTTGGCAGAACAAATCCTATCAAAATTATAACTGATCAAGATATGAATGCTTCGAGAAAAATTTCTAGTGAAATTTCAGTAACCCACACTTTTTGCTAAGATCATGCTCCATTTTTGGTATCCCGAAAATTTAATTCAATTTTATGAATCTGCTGGGCGAAACTCTTTAAAGTACGGTTTGGGCCGTTGACTTCGATGTCCGTGTTTCATGGAAAGTTATATGCATATCAAAATAAGATACGTTATTTATTTATTTATTTACATAGTATTCCGTCTCACGACATAACTTGACGAACATAATTCCTATAATTCACTCGGTCCATGGCAACCGTTCTCCAATTCCTAGGGCACCCCACGTTCGCCAGATCACGCTCCACTTGGTCTAACCACCTCGCTCGTTGCGCCCCCGCTCGTCTTGTTCCTACCGGATTCGTAGCGAACACCTGTTTTGCAGGACAGTCGTCCGGCATTCTCGCAACATGTCCAGCCCAGCGTATCCGGCCAGCTTTCACCACCTTCTGGATACTGGGTTCGCCGTAGAGTCGCGCGAGCTCGTGGTTCATCCTTCGCCTCCACACTCCGTTCTCCTGTACGCCGCCAAAGATGGTTCTTAACACTCGTCGCTCGAATACTCCGAGTGTACGCAGGTCCTCCTCGAGCAATATCCATGTCTCGTGCCCGTAGAGAACAACCGGTCTAATAAGCGTCATATACAGGTTACACTTCGTACGAGGGCAAAGTCTTCTCGACCGCAGTTGCTTGTGGAGTCCATAGTAGGCACGACTTCCGCTGATAATTCGCCTCCGGATCTCACGGCTGGTGTCATTGTCTGCGGTCACCAGTGAGCCGAGATAGACAAAGTCTTCGACTATCTCCAGCTCGTCGCCGTCGATCATGACCTTGTTATTACTGGACAAGCGGGTTCGGTCGGTCTCGGATCCGCAGGCCAGCATGTACTTCGTCTTGGACGTATTAATCATCAACCCAATCCTTCCTGCTTCGCGTTTCAGTTTGCGGTAGATCTCCTCCACCGCCGCAGATGATCTGCCGACTATATCAATGTCATCGGCAAAGCAGATAAGTTGACTGGATCTGTTGAAAATCGTGCCCCGCATTTCGCCCACCGCTCGTCGAATAACACCTTCTAGCGCCACGTTGAACATCATGCAGGATAGACCATCACCTTGTCGAAGCCCCCTGCGCGATTCGAATGAACTCGACAATTCACCCGAAATCCGCACACAGCACTGCGTTCCATCCATCGTCGCCTTGATCAGTCTGATTAGCTTCCCGGAAAAGCCGTTCTCGTCCATGATTTTCCATAGCTCGTTACGGTCGATCGTGTCGTATGCGGCTTTGAAGTCGATGAATAGATGATGCGTAGGGACTTGGTGTTCACGGCATTTTTGGAGGATTTGCCGTAATGTGAATATCTGGTCCGTCGTAGACCGTCCCTCCATGAAGCCGGCCTGATGACTTCCCACGAATCTGTTTGCTTGTGGCGTTAGGCGGCGGAGTAGGATTCGGGACAACACTTTGTAGGCGGCATTGAGGACAGTGATCGCTCGGTAGTTCTCACAGTCCAATTTGTCGCCCTTCTTGTAGATGGGGCATATTACCCCCTCCTTCCACTCCTCCGGTAGCTGTTCTATGTCCCAGATCCGGACTATCAACCGGTGTAGGCAGTCGGCCAACCTGTCCGGGCCCATTTTGATGAGTTCAGCTGCGATGCCATCCTTCCCAGCCGACTTGTTTCTATTCAGCTGGCGAATGGCTTCCTTAACTTCACTCATCGTTGGGAGTGGCTCCTCTTCGTCGTTGGCTACGCCGGCGATGTACCTTCCCCCACCGTCTTGATCTCCTGCATGTGCGCCGTTCAGGTGTTCATCGAAGTGCTGCTTCCACCTTTTGATCACCTTACGATTGTCCGTCAGGATACCCCCGTCCTTATCCCGGCACATTTCGGCTTGCGGCACGAAGTCTTTGCGGAATGCGTTGAGTTTCTGATAGAACTTTCGTGTTTCTTGGGAACGATGCAGCTGCTCCAGCTCCTCGAGCTCCTCCTCCTCCAGGCGGCGCTTTTTCTCCTGGAAAAGTCGGACTCGCTGCCTCTTCCGCTGTCGGTGAATTTCCACATTTCGACGGGTGCCTCTTTGCACTACTGCCGCCCGCGCGGCATTCTCTTCGTCCATCACCCTCCTACACTCCTCGTCGAACCAGTCGTTCCGTCGAGATCGCTCCACATAACCGATGACGTTCTCCGCAGCACTGTTGATGGCTGTTTTGATGGTATCCCAACAGTCCTCGAGAGGGGCTTCGTCAAGCTCGCCCTCTGCCGGCAGCGCTGCTTCGACCGATTGCGCGTAGTCTGCCGCGACCTCAGGTTGCTTCAGTCGCGCGACATTTAACCGAGGCGGGCGCCGGTTTCGCGTGTTGTTCACTACGGAGAGTTTTGGGCGCATCTTCACCATCACCAGATAATGGTCCGACTCGATGTTGGCGCCCCGACAGGATCTGACGTCGATGATGTCCGAAAAGTGCCGGCTGTCGATCAAAACGTGGTCGATCTGTGATTGAGTTTGGTACGGTGATCTCCAGGTGTACTTGTGTGGGAGGCGGTGCTGAAAAAAGGTACTACGTACGGCCATTCGTTTGGAGGCGGCGAAATCAATGAGTCTGAGGCCGTTTTCGTTGGTCAGCTGGTGCGCGCTGAACCTTCCAATTGTCGGTTTAAATTCCTCCTCCTGGCCGACCTGAGCATTGAAATCCCCGATGACGATCTTGATATCATGTTTTGGGCAACGGTCGTATTCACGCTCCAGCTGCGCGTAGAATTCGTCTTTGTCGTCACCGGTACTTCCGAGGTGAGGGCTGTGCACATTGATGATGCTGATGTTAAAGAACCGGCCCTTGATTCTCAACCGGCACATTCGTGAGTTGATCGGCCACCACCCGATCACGCGCTTTTGCATCTTTCCCATCACTATAAAAGCTGTTCCAAGCTCGTGTGTGTTGCCGCAGCTCTGGTAGATGGCACGACCATCTGGATACGTTCGTACCGTGGAGCCCTTCCAGCATACCTCCTGCAGCGCTACGATGTCGAATTTGCGGCTCTTCAATTCGTTGGAGAGCACGTGGGTACTGCCCACAAAATTTAGAGATCGGCAGTTCCATGTTCCAAGTTTCCAATCGCTAGTCCCTTTTCGTCGCGTGGGTCTTTGCCGATTTCCATCCGAAATTTGTTGTTCGTTATTCGTTGCTTATGTTTTTTAGTAGTCACAGGCTCGCAAGGCCCGCAGCTAACCCCACTATCTCGCAGGAGGACCGTCGTGATGTTGCTGTTTTGGGTCCCGAACACCACCAGGACGTTGTTGCACTCCGCACGCCGCCCCTAACATGGAGAACAGACGCGTACGAAGCCCCCTAACTCATTCTGCATGCGACCAAAGCATCCACCGGGGTTGGGTACCCGATCTCCGCTAAGGTTGCTCGCACCCCAGCTAGTACCACGGGGAGGTAGAGAATCGGAGTTGCAGACAAGAGGTGATATGACCACTACCCGAAGGTTGGGTGTATGGGGTCTCGAGTTGCACATTGTCTACTTCACTAGCCAATATAAGATACGGTTATAATATTTTATAGCAATTTGAAACAAATTCTTTATCGTTGAAAGTGAATTCAATCCTATTCAAGAATGCCAATCAAAATCAGATATAACCAAGATTCAAAAACTAAGAGTCGAAAATTATGAGAACAATATTCTAACTGAAAAAGATATAAATATCTCGTTGAGATATGTTTAAGTTCTTATTTTGATATGCTCTCCTGATCGGGCGTGTTTCATGAAAAGTTATATGCATATCAAAATTAGATACGATTATAGTATTTTATAACAATTTGAAACAAATTCTTTATCGTTGAAAGTGAGTTCAATCCTATTCAAGAATGGCAATCAAAATAAGATATTACCAAGGTTCAAGAAACTTAGAGTCGAAAATTATGACAACAATATTCTTACTGAAAAAGATATTAATATCTCGTTGAGATATGGTTGAGTTCTTATTTTGATATGCTCTCCTGACCGGGTTCACATTAAACAACCCTTTTGCTTCTAAATGCATTTTGGTATAATCAGGAGAGCTGTTTGTTTGCGAGCCTCGGAAAAAAAGATATGTTGAGATTTTGAAATTTAAAATCTAACAGAAAAAAAATTCAAATACAAACCAAATTTTGTCTATTTAATACTCAATTAATAGGCTTTCAAATGTAGAAAACAGTTTTCAAAAATTCAAACTGAGTTATTGGTGACAATGGGGAAAATTTTATTGTTGGTCAAAATTACCCCGGTGGTCAATGTTTCCCCGTTTTACAGTACTGAACTTTAAATTCATAGAATCATAATATGTTTTGAAACTCGGTCGTACTTAATTTTGAGTTAAAATAAAGGAGCGTGCGGAGGAACTAAGGGCATCCGCAGCAATCGCGAGCAAAGTGAAAATGCTCACGAGTTTAATCACTTTTATACCGCACCGGGGGTTAGTATATGGGTGAGCAAAATAGGGCCGTTGCCGTCGGGACCGACAAAGTCACCAAATTTGCTCACAAGAAAGGGGCGAGAGCAAACATGCACTGAAAAATTATAGACTACTAAATGTTTATTGATGATATTCTTTATTTTACAAAATGTTGAATAAAATGCATGATAAATTCAATTTAAAATAACAAAATAGTAATGATCGCATGGTAACTTAACTGGAAATGTGCTTTGGGATTTTTGATGACTGTCTGGGTGGCACCATATGCGAATTATTTTTCTAAAGATCTCTTAACAGTTTAGAACAGTTAAGATTTCCTAAACAGTTTATAAAATACTATAACCATTTGTGAACGTATATATAAGGTTTTTAAGGAACTTCTTTATTCATCACTTTTTTTAGAAGAGGAAAAGGTATATTTCGAAAATGGGGCCCAAGTCACGGCCAGCACATCTCTCACTGAAACATAGGGTGGTTTTTTCTAGGGCCCGAAGGGAGTATCGATATAAGTTTGAATTTCATGATTATTCCACGTACGATATTGTACAATTTCTTAAAAATAAACAGAACGAGTTCGTAAGAATCTAATTTAAAAAAATATCAGGCAACTGTTTAAAAAATTTTTTAAACTATGAAAAAAATTCAATGCATAGCATTTAATGTATCTTTTTAACCATAACACAGTGCAATATTTGAATACAATTGAAAAAATAATTTATTTTCGAATGAATAAATAACTGCCGCTTTGAATTTATTAATATGAATGATTTTTTAATTCCCTTTTTCAGTGTAACAGTTAAGACTCGCCCGCGATGCTCACCCAACTGGTGCGCGAAGGAGTGTGTATCCTAAAACCGGGCCGCTGAAATGAGCAAAACCGGGCCGCGTATACTCACTCATTGGTGCGTTTGCTCTAAGAGGTCGATTTACGTACTGCCTGACCTCACTGTTTTTGACATTTCGCGATTCCTGTTTTTATTCCTTATTTTCCAATTCTACACGCTGAGGAAGCAAGCCGAAAATTTGGGTCTTCGTTCAATTTTCACTTACACATTTTTAGCAATAGTTCTCAGCTCAATTTAGGGATATAAAAAAAAACTTTTAAAAGGAAATTAGTTATTTAAAAATTATATGTTTTAGGTATCAAATAATGGAAAATCAATCATTTTGTTTGTTAATCGAGCTGAAACAGAAACATTGGATAAATGGATTTAAACTTAAGAGTTGGACTATCCGACGTTATTTTTATTCCCCGGAAATATCATCGTAAAAATTTATAATAGTTTTCAGCCTTGTAGTTCCGTACGTTCACCGGAGCATATTCCTATATTGGAATCATCTGTCTCTAAATAGTGTTGTCGTCCAAGTATATGCATTTGTTTACATCTTCTGTTTAAAATAACATAAGTAACTTTCGGACAATCGATTCGGCACATTCGAATTCTTTAGAAGCTTTCACATTTTGACATTCGATAGGATTTTTTGTTTCAAGTAGAAGCTCTGCTCCAGAATATTCAATGCAAAGTGGGTTGGTCCAGAAGAAATGTGTTGAAAAAAAGGGGTTAAAAACATGTTGATTTTAATAAACAAACCTTTTTTTGAAATTTTAAAAAGAATTTTCAACTTTCTGTTCATTTCCGGAGAGATAACGGTGAAGAAACCAAAAAATGCGCTAAATTTAGTTCACAAAATGGGACTTGGTTTTTTGCTATCATCAAACTGTGTTTTGATTTTAATTTCTGGACCGTGCAGCTACACGAAAAATTTCGCCGCACCCCATTTCTCGATCGTAAAATTTTGTAAACAGGACGTGCGAACTGTCACCACAAAAGGGAATCACGTCATCGTGAATCGACCCATAGGAAACCGCAGGATTCAACAAGATGTTTAGTTGAACCAATTAGAAAGATAAATGCGCAATTTAAGATGGGAGAGTCGGAAAGTGTTTGAAAAAGAGGTTGGAGATCGTTTGAATTGCTTTTTAATGTATCTATATGGAAAGAAAAAGGTTAACATAGGATGTCAGGCTGGATAATAATTGTATAGTAGTAAGACAAACTGATTTGAATGAGCTTCAATAGCTACAAATATTTGATAACAAATGTATAAAAACAACAGTATTGCCTGATAACATAGCCGAGCACAAAAAAAAATCGATTAATGAACGAAACTGGCCTTACACTGAGCTACCAAAAACGTCTGATTAACAAACGTGTACTGAAATTTATTTCGTCTATACTGCTTATGATTTTCAACAAAAGGAAGGTTCATTATTAAAATTCGAATAACTTTGAATAATGTCAAAGTTTTGTATTACTATTTAAAAACAAAATTGTTTTGAAATTTTATTGAAATATCCAAAAATTGAAAGCTTTTCATATAAAAACTAAGAGCTAAATAAATTTGCAAGGAATCCAGTGTTTGCAAAGGAACCACAAAGGAAAATACTTTCAAATGCTATTCTTGGAGTTTCATTTTTATTCAATAGAAGTGAACAATTTTTTTTTCAGTTCACCCTATACTTTTATCCCAATTCTGCATATGATACGAATCATGGAGACGTGCCAACCTACTTGCGTCGCAGAAGGCATTTCCGGGAAAGAAGCTGCTGCTGCCTCTGCCCTATTCTGCAGCAGTTCATTTGCCAGGTGTGCAAGAATATGCATGGATCCGTCGTAGAGTAGCATTTCCGCAAGCCTACCAACCACATTTCCAAATGCCCAGGGGTCGATTGGCACGCGTTCTCTGCATTTCTGCGAATGCGAATCCCCAAACCAATATCCACCGGAATACTAGACACTTATTGGAATGGGACGACACGTTCCGCATGTCTTGTCTTATCAAAAGATGAAATCTGGGATTATCCCCCTTGAGAAAGTGTTTTGGTTTAGATCGGGAAATGGATCGGGGTGCTCTTAAACTTTAATTGCTTTGATTCGAACGATAGATATTTGATATCGATTTGTTTTTAAAAAATTAATTTTGAGAAATTCGTGAATTATTTCACTTTAAATTTGTTGGGCCCTAAATCATTTGAAATAAATCGTGAATGAATTAAACTGTTGGAACGCCGGATGCCCGTTTGCCAAGCTCAATGGTGCAAATCCGGAAATTCCCATACACAGCCCAGTAGCATATTTTGAATGCTCATATTCTGGGCATGCACAAAAGGCGTTAAAACAGTTCCACCGACGACGATGATGGTCGTTATCGAGCAAACATACACCGCAGGACATACGAATCGCTTCTAATTGGGAGTAAAATATAGATCTCACCTTGTTGGTTTCTCACATTTCCGGGGGCCCCCCAGAAATCTACACGGAAGCTCAAACGGTGTGTTGCCGCTGCCGCTTTTCCGGAAGCAGGTTTTCTTCCTTGGCAGACTGAAGACGGAAGCTGCTCTTACCAAAAGAGACCCACCCAAACCAGGCAAAACCAAACCAAGATACACGGGTCGTCGAGGACGATGTTTCGCAATCTATGGAAATTTGAATTCCCGGAGGAACGATTATGCGTATTTCTGAAAGGAATTCTGTATTGGTGTTCTTCTGGTAGGCTGCCATTGAATTCTGCCTGTTGTCGGTTGGTACTTCGAAGAAGCAGAAGAAGAAGCCTTCAAGGTGGGCTCCTACATATATTTGAATTCGACCGAGTCGTGATTTGTTGGAGAAAAGCGCAGATCGTGCCATTCAAACGTAAATTGAATCCGTTTGTGCTCAGTTAATGCTGGAAATGGTTTAATTCGAATGGTTTTGGAGATTTGCTGGGAACTATATTGCGGCGTAATAAGATTAGGAAAATTAATATTATCAAAACGATCTGTCATAGGAATCAAGTTGTTGTGAAGTTCAAAATGAATCTTGTTTGAATATTCAATTATAATTGTAGAATAACCATGCAATTAGAAACAAAAACTAGGACAAATGAAACCTAACAATGAAAACTGAAAATTTCTCAAGAAGTTTAAAAAAGAATGAAAAGGAAAAATAAAAAAAATCGAATTGTAAATCGTGCATCAATTCTATAGTTTAAATTAAATTAAATTCCCGCACCCTCAATTCTAAACTATCAACTTTAAACCATCACTTGTCAACTTTCAATGATCAATGCTCAAGGTTTCTTATATCTGACTTCTATTTTATTCAATTGTTTTCCCTTTCCACTTTCATATTTCTCATACCTCATATCTTGTCATTTGTCATTTCTCAATCCAGATTTCTCATTTCTCATTTCTCATTTCTCAATTCTCATTTCTCATTTCTCCTTTCACATCACTCACTTCTCATTTCTCATTTCTCATTTCTCATTTCTAAATTCTCATTTCTCATTTCTCATTTATCAATTCTCATATCTCATGTATCATAACTCATATCTCATATCTCATTTCAATTTTTTCTTTCTCATAACTTATTTCTCATTTCTCATTTATATTTTCTCACCTCTCATTTTCCATTTCTCTTTCTCAATTCTCATTTCGCATTTTTCATTTCTCAAATCTCATTTCTTATTTTTCATTTCCCATTTCTCACAACATACCTCACATCTCATTTCTTATTTTTCATTTCTCACAAATCATATCTCATATCTCACATCTCATATATCACATCTCACATCTCACACCTCACATCTCACATCTCATTTCTCATTTCTCATTTCTCATTTCTTATTTCTCATTTCTCATTTCTCATTTCTCATTTCTCATTTCTCATTTCTTATTTCTCATATCTCATTTCCCATTTCTCATTTCTCATTCCTCATTTCTCATTTCTCATTTCTCATTTCTCATTGCTCATTTATTTCTCATTTCTCATTTCTCATTTCTCATTTCTCATTTTTCATTTCTCGTTTCTCGTTTCTCATTTATCATTTCTCATCTCTTATTTCTTATTTCTCATTTCTCATTTCTCATTTCTCATTTCTCATTTCTGATTTCTTATTTTTCATTCTCATTTTTCAATTCTCATTTCTCATTTCTCATTTCTCTTTTCTCATTTCTGTTTTCTCATTTCTCATTTCCCATCTGTCATTTCTCATCTTTAATTCCTCATTTCTCACTCATTTCTCATTTCTCACTCATTTCTAATTTCTCGTATCTGATTTCTCATTTCTCAATTCTCATTTCTCGTTTCTCATTTCTCATTTCTCATTTCTCATTTCCTGTTTCCCCTTTCTTATTTCTCATCTCTCATTTCGCATTTCTCATTTCTCATATCTTATTTCTCATTTCTCATTTCTTATTTCACATTTCTCATTTTTTATTTCTCATTTTACATTCCTTAAACCTGAATTCTCATTTCATTGTTTCATAACTCATTTCTGATTCCCTATTTCTCATTTCCCATTGCTCATTTATATTTCTCATTTTACATTTCTTATTTCTCATTTCCCATTTCTCATTTGTTTTTTATCATTTTATATTTTTCATTTCTCATTTCTCATTCCTAATTTCTTTGCAATTCTTAATTCTCCGTCTTCATTTTTCATTTTGCATTTCCTATTTTTCATTTCTCATTTCATATTTCTGATATCTCAATTCCAATAACTCTTTGCTCAAAACCCTTAGCTCATTTCGCATTTATCATTATTAATTTCTTATTTCTCATTCCTCGTTGATCATATCTCATCCCTCATTAATTTTTATTTCTCCATTCTCTGTTATTTTTCTCATTTCTCCTATCACATATCATATTTCTAATTTCTCATTTCTCATTGCTCATTTCATATTTCATATTTTGCATAAATCATTTCACATTTCTGATTTCTCATTTCTTATTTCTGATTTCTCATTTCTCATTCCGCTTTTCTCATTTCTCATTACTCATTTGTGAAATGAGCAATGAGAAAATTGAGAAATGTTTCAGTTCCCATAATTCATCTTTCATTTCTTACATTCCTCTTCTTTTCTCGTTTCTCATTTCTCCTTCTTCATTTTTCATTTCTCGTTTCTCGTTTCTCATTTCTCGTTTCTCGTTTCTCATTTCTCATTTCTCATGTCTCATTTCTCGTTTCTCGTTTCTCATTTATCATATCTTATTTCTCATTTTCCAATTTCTCATTTCTCATTTCTCATTTCTCATTTCTCATTTCTCATTTCTCATTTCTCATTTCTCATTTCTCATTTCTCATTTCTCATTTCTCTCATTTCTCATTTCTCATTTCTCATTTCTCATTTCTTATTTCTCATTTCTCATTTCTCATTTCTCATTTCTCATTTCTCATTTCTCATTTCTCATTTCTCATTTCTCATTTCTCATTTCTCATTTCTCATTTCTCATTTCTCATTTCTCATTTCTCATTTCTCATTTCTCATTTCTCATTTCTCATTTCTCATTTCTCATTTCTCATTTCTCATTTCTCATTTCTCATTTCTCATTTCTCATTTCTCATTTCTCATTTCTCATTTCTCATTTCTCATTTCTCATTTCTCATTACTCAATTCCCATTTCTCTTATTTCTTATTTCTGATTTCACATATCACATTTTTAAGTTCTTATTTCTCATTTCTCATTGCTCTTTTCACATTTTGTATAGCTCATTTCACATTTCTGATTTCTCACTTCTGATTTCTGATGTTTCATTCCTCTTTTCTCATTTCTAAAATGGGAAATGAGAAATTGGAAAATTGAGAAATGTTTCAGTTTCCATATCTCACATCTCATTTCTTATTCCTTTTTTTGCATTTTTTGTTTCTCATTTATAATTTCTTATTTCTCATATCTCATTGTACATTTCTCATTTATCTATGATTGTATTTTACTTTCTTTCGTATCATTTCTCACATCTCACATCTCATATCTCATAACTCATATCTCATATCTCATATCCCATATCTCATATCCCATATCTCATATCCCATATCTCATATCTTAGTTTTTATTTCTCAATCACTCATTTTTCGTAGTCTTGAAAATAAATTGAAAGAATCAGTATCTTTCAATTTGTATGAGGAAATTAAAAAGTGTCCCGAATTGAGCCATTAATTAAAAAAAAAATCGAGACAAAGAATTTGATAATAAAGCTTCGGAAATAGAGACTTGTCAAAAAGGAATGATGATTGCAGCGTTTAAAACTATGCTTCAGGATTGAATATTGCACAAAAGCATACAAAATTTAGCGAACACCAGTAAGTCCAAAGTTTATTATAAGCTATTTTAAATAAAAAATGATGATTTTTCCAACCTTTGTTTTAACACAACAATAAAAAAAATCAATAGTTGAAATTAAAAAAAAAAAAAAAGATTGGATTTTCCTAGTTAAAAATGAACAATTTTAATAATAGATTATAAAACACTCACTTGAGAATTAGGAATTGAATACAGAGAACAAGAAAATTGAGGACAAAAGATTGAAATTTAATAACTAAGTGAATGTTGAATGTTAAGAAAATATACAATTGATTTAAGAACATAACACCCAGTTTTTATCGAGAAGTCTTCTGATGTAATTCTCAACTTTCATATTCAATTTCAACTCTTTTTTCTCAAGTTTTGATATAATATTTTTTTTACTCTTTTCTTAGTCTAACTTCTTAATAAATATCAAAGATTTTCAAATTCAATCACCAATTTTCTTTAAATGCGCAATTTGTATTTTTGGGTTTGATGAAGCATAGGAACTGCCGCAAGCTAAAGTTTCAACAAGATTCTGTAAATTTGGGACATTTGGAATTCGTGAGTTTTGAAATTCGTATCGTAATTTATAAGCTGAATACACTAACCAAATAACTTTTAAAGTTTAACGAATTTAGGTGCCTTTTCAATAAAATATATAAATTGTTGACAGGTTAGTGTTATGTAATTTAGACAAATTTATTTTCTTGTGAGGTGCAAAATTCCAGGGGTCTAATAAATTTCCATTCTTATCTATATTAGCAAAAGAATTACCAAAAAAAAAACTTATATTATAATGGTTTTTGTTCCTTTGTATATTTAATTTCATTTATACGCGAAAAACAACAAAACTTCAATTTTATAAAAATATAATCCGACTACAAAGAGAAGATTTTTAGGAAAAGAAAATCAAAAGCACTGTGAACAATGTTCTTCATGATTGCGTATTTGTAAATTTTTCAAATTAATGTGTTTGAAATTTTTTATAAAATTTTCACACATTCCTAAAATAAACTAAAAATTGAAACCTACCTACATGGATCTCTTTAGCAATTAAAAAATCAAATACATTCACTTTCGAATTAAAAAGTTACTTTTGAGACCCCTAGGATTTTGATATTCAAAAAGTTTGAAATAAATAATATTTACATCCTTATGTGCTTGTTACATCAAGTTCGAATCCAAACTATATATGTTAGTTTGGGATTACCTAAACAAAGATTTTAGAATGCTTCTCATTTGTTAATTATATGAAATGCTGTCATTAATGAACTAATCATCAATTCACGTTGATATTCAACTCGAAAATCAATATATTGAGTGAACAATTTGTAGTCCCCTCTTTTTTTATTAATCAAATCAAATCACCAGTTGTTTTTGACAGCTGGATTGATTTTGTATCTGAAGTACATAATTGAATTGTAAATTAAATCGAAACTATAACAATAAAAAAAAATCTGCAAAAATTTCAGAGCTCATAGGAATCCTTGTAGATTTGCAACCAATCTTTATTACAGGAAATAACTCTTAAAAGTTGTTATTTAAAAAAAAAAACAAAATGCTAGAGTACCTATTTATAGTCTTACTGAAATTATTTAAACTATTAGTTAAAAAACAGTTGGCTACAACTCTAAACTGAATTGATTTTGAAGGCAAATATTTATTTTATATTAAAATTATTGTTTCAAAAACCGATTCGATGGCATCTGTTCATTTGTACTTACGATAAAACGTTCCATGATTGCGACATCTGAAGCAACAACAACCAAGCAGGAATTTCAAATTTCGGCAACAGTTACCTGTAAAGAGAAACAGAACAGAACAAAACACTCCATTAGTACACGAGACCTCAAATTATACAACCTGAAACAGTAATGTTGTGATTTTTTTTTTTCCTGTTCAACAGAAGAAAAAAAACACACAATCTTAACAAATTCTAGAGCCTATATTAGTGCAAACGACAGCCTGATAAAGATCGGCAAATTCCGGAGCAGATTCCATCCACCCACACCTTCCCACAAAACTCTAGGACCTATACGACTCCATCTGGTTTTCAGTAGTTGTTATTTTGTCCGGGGCCAGCAACAAAGTCAAAGGGTGAAAATGTAAACATTCATTTTGCACACCCACTCAGTCTGGGAAATTCTCGAACCCTTCCCACCTTTTTTTCCCACCGACACGACGACCAGGGAAAGGTAAAGCAATTTTGCTGTTTCTGTTGCCTGTCCCTGGCTGCCATCAGTTGGCTTGGCTGGAAGTGATAAAAATCGGCACCGTAAAGCAACCGCAAAATATGGCATTGCCAAACACGAAATAATTAACATTTTCTAGATTCGGGTCGATTTTTCCCGTTTTTTTTTCTTCAGCAGTCTTCTCCGATGGTATTTCTCGATGTTGCTCTTGTCTTGTTTTGGGTTTGCTGTTAAGGGTTTTTTTTATTTCTAGATTCTTGGAATCCCGTTCTTGGAACATAGCTCTGTTGATTGTTTTTGCTTGTGATTTTTTGTGTGGTTTCAACCAATAAACTACTGTTGGAATCGCTTTGGTGCTTTGTTTTGTCATTTTGAGAATCGTTCGAGATTGTTCCATTTCGAATTAGGAAAGCGGGTTTGAATCGATTTATTTCTGTTGAACTTCAAATGGAGAACCAAAATTAATGTTTCTTACTTAAGGAAAATATCATAAAATTTACAGCTAACGTTCTTTCTTTCTTTGATATCTCATGTTTCTCTAATACCTTCATCACCATTGAAAATGTGATAATTTTCAGATACGTAGATGTACCAGGACGTATTCAGAACATTACATTAGGTTTCATTACTTTAGGATATTTGAATTGAAAAATATGTTTTCATACTTCTATCAAAAAGAAAACCTATCTTCATAGAATTTGACATCAGGAAATCGACAGTGTTCGACTGTTTCAAATTTAAACTAAAGTTGGCATACAAATTTGACCCGACGTTCATAGAAATAGAGCACATCAGGATATTTTTAGAAACATTTGATTTAATAAAATCGTTTTAGAGTTACATTTTCTTCTGAATAAGTAAATAATTGAACTACGATTTGAGTTTCAATATATGTAAAAATACGAGAAATGGAAAATTCTACACACGTTATTGCCATCTAACATGTTGTGCAAAATCCAAGACAGTTTTAAGTTTTTAGGGTAAAGTAATAAAAATCATCGATTCTGCTGGAAATTTTGTGTTAACACGTATTTAAAACTTTTATGAATATGTTCAAAACATTGCTTGAATCACAATTTGTGACTAAAGATGATTTTTGTTTGATTCAAATTTTAGCTTTGGATTGTAAGTCTCCACATTGAAGTTTGGAAAAATCACCATGACTTTCTCTTAAGATTATTTTACGTGTTTCACCCTCCACCAATGGCTCAAACAGATTTGGCTACTAAAATTTCGGAAATAATTGCAAAAATTATTAAATTTTGCAATTGACTAGTTTAGTTAAAAAAAATCAAACAATTTTTTTACGATTTTAACGAAAACTATTGAAACAATTTGCAATATTTTTTCTCGAATCTAAAAAAAAACAATATGAGGTGATTTTAAAGTGATCATATCAAGTCATCATATGTACTAACTTTGAAAAGAGGACTAGTAAAGTAAACTTCCCGAATTCTGAATATATCTTAATCTTTCAGAACATTTAACAATTCTACTTCAACAGTTATCCATCAACTTTCTAGCTGAAAGTATTGAGGAATCTGCGTGATACCTACTTAAAAAGACGCACGCGGCTGTTGAATTTGTTATTTTTTTTGCCGGTTGCCATCAACAGGGATAGAGAACTTCCCTTGGCCAATTTTCCTCAAAAATTAGGCCTTTTTGAGTAAATTGCTATTTACGTAGATATGTTTTAGTAGACAAATAAAATCGAAGGTTAAGGTGGTTGATTGCTATTAACATGAACCAGTTCGGGAATTTTTGTTTAGTCCTGCCCGGAAGACTTTTGGTTAGTTCAAGAACAGTTTTTTGAGTCTAAAGGGAACAGGGAAACACTAATTTTTTTTTTATAAATAGACTAGCAGATGCGATAAATGTCATTTTACCATGTTGAACTTGCGTCCATTTTACATTTTTTATCGCTGATCAACTATGAAAAAGCAACAAATGTTTAATTGTCAATCGTCTCGCTTTTGTGAACATGTCTTAATTTTTTTGTACGTTTCCCTCCTTACCGTTCACTCGGAATGTCCCGCTTTTTCCACGGAGTTTAACCTAAGAATTTCAACTCAATTCAACGGGTCTTTACTTAAATTATCAAAAAATTAACCTCAAAAACTTTTTTACCAGTTGTCCGTACGTTTCGAGCTTCTATGGCATTCGCTCATTTTCTGCGGGCACATTCAGCAAACCGAGTTTTTAAACAATGAATTTGACAATATCTGTATAGTTTAAATCCGGATTAGAAAAGTAAATTCGTCAATTTAAAGTGTCAAAGTGCCGATATTTTAGTAAAGTGTTTTTCCTTTTTGATAAAAATCACACTTGCTTAGGAAATACAGTTCCAAATTAAGAGAGATTGTAAAAGGAAACAATTACAGTGGTTTTTCGATTTTATCACGGTCAAAAAAAATTCATCATGAATATGGCGAAACCGTGAATTTGGCGGAACCTAAAGTTGAAGTGGAAAAAAGGTATTTTTATTGTCTTTAATGAATAATAATAATGTTTTCAGTAGTGGAAACGTTTTAAATCAATAAATTTTGATCAAAAGGTGTAATTATCAAAGTTTACTAAACAAAAAGGATCGTTTTCAGTTCAAATTAATCTTCTCTAAAGGAAATTTTAAGGTTTTTTCTTATAATAATACCATGTAGAATATCCATTTGATAGTCAACATCTAATTAAAGTGAATTATTTAGTTTAAATGGAAATTTAACAGTCGTTATCTCTTATTTCGATTTTGAAAAAAAGTTCAAAGAAATAAGCATCAAAAAAAATTTTTTTTCTGCTTATTTCAAATTTCAATATTTTAATCTTCACACCTTTGATGAACTAAAAAGTATACTTTTTCGAAAAATATTTTGAAATTTGCTCAACTTAGACTTTTACAGTGTGTTTCTTGAAATTTGCTTTATGGGCAGATAATCCTACGTTTTTATATGTGGAAAAACAGAAATCTTAGTCCTTTTTACATATTTTCAAGCAAAGCTAGCAGAATTTCATTTTGATCAAGAGGAAATCTTTTAGCTGCAATATTTTGACCGGAGAATACACTAAAGCTAGAAGCTGGATAGTTATGCTGATTTTTGATTAACAATTTGTCATTATTTGATTTTGTCCAAATTTTCTCAAAATGAAATTTTTTTTTATTTTTTGCATTGAAAAGCTTGACGTGGTTAACTCTAGAGCTTGCAATTATTTCAAGCGTTCCTCCATCCCGTCATTTTTTATTTATAAATTTTTACTTCCTGGTAAGGTTTTCGTGCTTTTTTGAAAAGTTTTTATTTATGGATTTCTAAAATATCTTGCTTATACACTGTGTCCTGCTATTTTGCTGAAATATTCCACTTTTTTAAACTATGCGACACTAATTTATGTTTCATACTATGAAATCTCTGTACTTTCACAACAGCGTTCTACTGTACAAATCGTTCTTACACAGATAAAAAAAAATTGTAAATTTCCTGGACGGTACACAGTGCTTCCACTCCCCAAAAAGCTGGAAAGCTGTAAAAGCTGGAAAAAGTTCAATTTTTATGTCAGCGACAGCCAAATTTTTTTGTATTGTTCGAGTCTCCAATATTCAAGCAAATTTTTGATGTATTTTGATATTCTCTAGAACCTTTTAAACATCTCCTGTGGATGGAACAAACTTGAACTTGAAGAGTAATAGATAGCTTTTTTTTCTTCTTTACGTCAAACAATTAAGATGGATTCTTTATTTTTGAAAATTAAAAAATATCTATACCGAATTGATTAATTATAAATTAAAATCTATTTTACATTTTTAAGATGAATAACATCCTTTCAGAAATTATTATGCGACTTAATCGGTGAAGGTTAAAGAGTTGAAATGAAAGACGAATAGAAGATCAGAAGAAAATTCCAATCAGGTGCAAAGAACGAAGATCATTTGAAATAGAAGCTGAAATAGACCACATACTAAATTCTTTATCCCGCACGTTAACTGTATTGAAGAAGTAGTACCTAGTAGTTCCATTTAGTTAAGGACCCAAGATTTTACTCTGCTTTACTCTGATTTACTCTGCTGATCACCACAGTACATTATAAACCGAAACCCTGAACAAAAACATATCTTTAAATCATCTGCTACTTTTTGCTATATTTTGAATACGAGTGGAACGCTGTTTGATTCAAAAATGATTTTTTTGAAGTATTTATACAGAGTTAATCATGCATGGTTTGTTTCGATATGTATGCAAATTCATCTTAAAACATCTGTTTTAATATTCATGCAACTAACCTAGAGGAAGTTCGGAGCCCATACTTAAATTTAACAAAAATATTCATATATAATTGAAAAATATTCAATTTTATATAATAAAGCTCAAACCCCGTTTAACCAATGATGGAAAAAATAGCTTACATTTGAAAATAAATCAATATCTTTTTTCCAATTTTTCACGTGCAAACTTTAATAAAAAGCTTTTTATTAAGTTTTGCCTTTTTTTTTAAATTTTAAACCACTGAGCAGTAGTCTGTTACATTTTTTTGACTGTCATACTTTAGAATACACCCTGTGTTCATTTTAAAAGTGCACTTTGAAAGGAACAAAATAGTGTGTCAATCAGGAATTGCAAATGCGAAAGCATTTTGGACTATTTGCAGGTTTAGAAATTATGGGAGCAATTACTATCTGAAATATTAATATATATGAATTGTGTTCAGATCATCCAGTTTTGTTAAAATTTGTAGACGTTTTAGTTGTGATGAAAACTACTTTTTCTGTCCCAAAGTGCAATTTACCATTTATAGTAATGTTTCAGTTTTGACGAACATCACTTTTAAATTGTTCGAAGTATTTTCCTGTTTGGGTTGAACTGCCTTTCAATTGAAGATCATTAGGTCAGTTCAGTTCAATAAATAATCATTTTATGTTTAAACTTGCTTGTATATAAAATTTGAAGAACATTTCTCCAAACACCACAGTAATTTGATTTTGTCAAGAAATTTATCGTTTAGAATACACTAAGGGTTAACAAACCCAATAAATCGTGTTTTGTTAAAACTGGCTTCTAAGACGAATTTCATGAAAATTAGCTGTGAAGTTGTTTCGATTTTTAAACAAAAGCTAACTATCGTCGGATACCAATCTAACTTGTTGAGCAGACTTTGAAGCCTGGATCGATAGCAAATTTAATATCGC